>NC_051421.1:13214643-13227143 GCF_015228065.2 Penaeus monodon | reverse complement strand
GTGGCTTCTTCGGGCGGAGGACAGTGCATGGTGGGTCCTTTCCTGCAGATGACTATGATCCCTGATGTAGAGTTGCGGAAGGCCACCATACCTATATTCTTTGACATGATGCAGTGCGAGTACTACTCCCAGCGTGACCAAGGGAAAAATGGGCCTCCGGACATGGCTCGCAACAAACAAAAGATTAAAGGGAAATTTATTGAGGTATGGATGTCTCAATTATCTTGCCCAGAGAATCGCTTAGGTATTGTATTACAATATAATTACATATATTTCATTAACCAAAGAAGTGACTTTATACTTAAAATGAAGAAGCAACTGCTTATGGTAGACTGAGTTCCTAATTTTTTACCTGTTGTGGTATTGATTTACTTGTTTTTAAGGAACCTTGATTAATAATATTTTTTTTTTTTA
Organism: Penaeus monodon; assembly: GCF_015228065.2. Lineage (NCBI taxonomy): Eukaryota > Metazoa > Arthropoda > Malacostraca > Decapoda > Penaeidae > Penaeus > Penaeus monodon. The sequence continues at coordinate 13,226,729 of NC_051421.1, read as the reverse complement.
CATATTCACAGTTTGAGAATGAGATGCTGGAGAGGCTGGACCACCTTGTGGAAGGAGGCCACGGAGATGAGCACTACCGTGAGGTCTTCAGACACATGGTGGGTGCTCTCTGCGAAGAACATGCCACCATGAGGGAGCCAGGCCTGAAGCTGGTCAACACTGTCTCGAGGCTCATGGATCGGCTGCTGCAGTACCGGACCATCATGAACACCCCAGATAATTCAGCCGAGACACGCATGAGCTGCACAGTCAATCTCTTGGTAAGGCCATTAGTCCTTTCCACTGAATTCTATATTGCAGTATTTATTTATTTGATCATTTTACTTAATTTATTATTATTATTATTGTTATTATTATTATTATTATTATTATTACTATTATTATTATTATTATTATTATTGTTATTGTTATTGTTATTGTTATTGTTATTGTTATTATTGTTTTTGTTATTGTCATTGTCATTGTCATTGTCATTGTCATTGTCATTGTCATTGTTATTGTTATTGTTATTGTTATTGTTATTATTATTATTATCATTATTGTTATTGTTATTGTTATTGTTATTATTATTATTATTATTATTATTATTATTAGTTTATTTATTTATTTATTTATTATTTTTTTTAGATTGTTGCAAATTTGATACTAATTTTTATGATTATGAAGGGTAAGATGTTGGTATTTGTAGTGACAATAACGATATAAGAAAAAATGGAGAAGATTGTTAAGAATGATTTAAATATTTCAGGACTTCTACTCTGAAATAAATCGGAAGGAGTTGTACCTACGATATGTCTACAAGTTGTCAGAGCTTCACCTTGCCTGTGATAATTACACTGAAGCTGGCTACACACTACTTCAGCATGCAGGCTTGCTTCGTTGGGCCCATGAGGCACTGCAGACCTCACTGAGGTCACCCATCTACCCTCATCTTGGATATCATGATGAGCTCAAAGAAAAACTGTATAATGAAGTTATTAGCTTCTTTGACAAGGGAAAAGTAAGTCAAATCTGGCAGTTCCATTTAATTGAATCTTGTGTTATTATAATGTTTGGAACCTTTCTGCATTATGAGTTTTTCTTAGACCTGTGACAGAGAATGCATCTAGGTTTTGACAGATTTTTTTGCATATTTTCTAGGCTAGTCCCTTACAAGTTGTTAAAGATATTCATTGTTTTCTCTGGCTGAAGTTATGAGATATGGCTTTATCCAAATTGAGCAACAACACTATGATTTCAGATGTGGGAAGATGCCCTGAAACTCTGCAAGGAGCTAATGCAACAGTACGAAGAAGTCACCATGAACTACACCAAACTGTCCGATCTCTTGACCCGAATGGCTTCATTCTACAAAAACATCATGAACCCCCAGAACCTGCGACCAGAACCAGAATATTTCAGAGTTGCTTATTACGGCAGAGGATTCCCTGCTTTCTTGCAGAACAAGGTATGTTATGGAGTTACAAAGTTAGCTTCTCTGCCCACTGTATCCAAGGTTAAAGTTATTTGATATAGATTATTAAATCAATGAAAATATTTGATGTTTTGCTTACATGTTTCAGGTGTTTGTGTACCGTGGAAATGGATATGAACGACTTGGAGATTTTACATCTAGAATTTTGGATCAATTTCCAAATGCAGAGTTAATGAAAAAATTGACACCACCCAGTGATGAAGTCAAAGAATCCCCTCAACAGTGTAAGTTATATACATGTGCAGTATATAAATATTGCAATAATATGCCTCATCTCTTGATAAACTTCCATTGTCTTAACAGGAAAGAATAAAGATTTTTTTTTTGCAGTAATCTTGTGTTTTCTATTTTTTTTTTTTTTTTTTCTTTAGTCATTCAGATCAGTAAAGTTGACTGTGTGATGCGAGAAGACAAGTATTCCTCTCCCTCTGTTTCGGAACAAATTCAGCGTTACTATCGGGCGAACCACGTGAACATCTTCACATACTCTAGGCCCTTCCACCGAGGACAGAAAGATCCAAGCAATGAGTTTGCAACTCTCTGCATTGAAAAAACAACTTTACATACATCATATTCTTTACCTGGTAAAAAAAAAGGATTTTTTCTTTTTCTTTTATGAAGATCAATTCTACTGTATATACTTCATATGTTTTTTTTAGTGTTACATTTCTACATTTAACAAGTGATAATGATCTTTGTGCAGGAATTTTGAGGTGTTTCCCAGTCGTCAGAACAAAGTCCATTGAGCTTTCTCCTCTTGAAAATGCAATTGAGACCATGAACAACGTTAATGCAGATGTCCGTGATCTTGTTAAGAAGTATTCTCGTGATCACACCTTGCCTCTTGATCCCCTGACCAGAAAAATATCAGGAATGGTTGATCCTGCTGTGATGGGTGGCATTACAAACTATGAAAAGGTAAACTGAGGATTTAGACATTTTGATTCTTGTAATAGGAGTACTGATTTGAAGACGATAACTCTATTCAGCAGAGCGATTAACTCTAAAGTAGGTTTTGTTACAATCAGTGAGTCCTTTTTATTCTTTCTCTTTAGGCTTTCCTGTGTGATGAGTACAGGCAAAGTCACCCACAAGATGCAGAGAAATTGGACGATTTGCAGCAGTTGATAGCTGCACAGGTAAGCCTTATTTATGTTTGTCAATTATTATATATGTATCTTTTTTATGATAATTTTAATCTTCGTTTATTTTCAGTTTGACAGGAACTTTTCTGATGGTGTATATTGTTAACTGTCTCATTATGCTTTCTTGTATTGACAAGATAGTGCCACATTATGACACTGTTGATTATTATGACACATTTTATATGTTCTTGTAGATACCTTTACTCCAAGCTGCTCTGCACTATCATGGACTCCGTGTCACAGAGCCAATTGCAGCCCTCCATGATCACATGATTGCATCTTTCTGTAAAATGAAGCAGCAGGTTCATGAGAAATATGGAGTTGCTGTGAGTACTTTTGTTTGTTCTGTTACTTTGAGAGAAGTTACAGTGATTTAGAGGTGTATCCCCTGTGGCTGTGAAAAAAAAAAAAGTTTTTGGGTTATATCTTTCTTATCTAGAACCATTCACAGTACATCTGTCTGTCTACTTATCTCTCCATTTATCTATCATTATCAGGATCTGTCTATCCATCTATCTCTCTCTCTCTCTCTCTCTCTCTCTCTCTCTCTCTCTCTTCTCTCTCTCTCTCTCTTCTCTCTCTCTCTCTCTCTCTCTTCTCTTTCTCTCTCTCTCTCTCTCTTCTCTTTCTCTCTCTCTCTCTCTCTTCTCTTCTCTCTCTCTCTTCTCTTCCTTCTCTTCTCTCTCTCTCTCTCTCTCTCTCTCTCCTCTTCTCTCTCTCTCTCTCTCTCTTTCCTCCTCTCTCTCTCCTCTCTTCTCTCTCTCTCTCTTTCTCTCTCTCTCTCTCTCTCTCTCTCCTCTCTCTCTCTTCTCTTCTCTCTCCTCTCTCTCTCTCTCTCTCTCTCTCTCTCTCTCTCTCTCTCTCTCTCTCTCTCTCTCTCTCTCTCTCTCTCTCTCTCTCTCTCTCACTTCAGTTGTTTTGAAGAATGTTGGAATAAAGCATCACAGAAGATATTGATGAATTATAGGGAGAATGGAGAATATCAGAATGGTCCTTATTAGTTTTAATTACAAATATCTTTTCTGGGTAGATACCTCTAAAGTTGTTGACTAAGTGGTGCAGTATGGTTTGTCTGTGTTTTCAGTTGCATGCACGAATACCTTAGTGGATGAGGAAGGCAAACAGTTCATTATAAGTGGTAAAATTATCTTAAAACAGAAGTTTGTTTTGCACTTTCATTTTTTTTTGTGTTGCACATGGTGTGGCAGTATCATTGCAGACTGCATTTTCATGTATCTATATGGTTTATAAAGGGGAAACATTGCTAATAGTCTTTTTTGCATGCATCTTTGCATTTCTTTATATATTTTTTACATGTTTATATTATGCATATTTAGGTAAAGAAAAGAAATAAATACAGGAAAAAAGAGGTGTTGTCAAGCCTGGTATTGCATTATGCATCTTCTTGCAGGTGTTGCCACCAGAGCTGGGCATTGAGGAGCACTCCCTAAGGCTGCAGACACAGCTGAGTGTGAACAGTGATCGTTCGTCACACCACTACAGCGCCCATGAGTGAGTTGCAGCTTCAGTGATTCAGAAATTTATTGTAAATTATAGATGGGGTAGATATGTTTATTGTGTGAATATAATTTGTAGTCTTTTCAATCTAAAACAAACCCCCTCAGTAACAGGAAGTCTAATAATTGGAGAGACAGTCATTCATGTTACTATTTATTTTTATTTTTTAAGATCTAGGGAGTTATATTTATTTATCAGAGACTCAGACACTGCCTATGTGAGTTTGAATGCTGTGCCTGTATGATGCTGAGTATTTTTGTTTATAATTGATAATTGGACTGCTGTTGGAAATGTACAATTGCAATTTATATGTGCAGTGTCTAAATGTAAATGGTATTCTCCGTATTCTATTTTTGTTGGGAACAATGATAGCAAAGTAAGATTTACACTTTCAGGTTTTAACCCCTTCAACATTCTGCCATATTGTGCATGTGATAAGGATACCAATATGATGTATGGTGATACATCATACATCTTATAATATCGTCAGTGCATACAGGAAGTTACAGCTTGCCTAGACTTTCAATGAGGAAGTACATTTTCCCCAACTTTTCACTCAATTTCAATTTTCACTCAATCTCTCAGTTTCTGTTTTTGCTCTTTAACCTCTTATAGCCGGGCATGCCTATAGCTATCATGAAAAGCCAACTCATCACAATGGGTATGGCTATAGGCATCACAACTCACTAAAGTGAGAAATTTCTGGCAACGGCATTGTAGGGTTAACAATACTAATAGAGCATTTGACAGATGGAGAATGCAAAGGCTCTTGTGATCAAATACGGAAGCCTGCTTGGATACATGATTATACATTTAGTATAATCAGGGCAGTTGTTCAGTGCATCCAAAAATCAGGGAAGACAAAAGGTAGAAGAAAAGTCACCTGGCAATAACACAATCCCCAGCCTCAGATCTGAGTTGTCTCCTTTCAGATGAACAGCCATTAGAGATGATGGATTCCATGCTTCAGGCTGAAGGCAAACAAAAACAAAAAACAATCTGTTCATCCATTCATTTACTTGAAGTTCTGGAACTAACGACACAAATAGGGGCAACTCACCATACACCAATAGAACTCTAATTCAGATGCACCAATTAACATAGACAAAGATTGTGCTGAGAGCATCTGTGCTGGGTAATGTTTTGATTTACAATTGAGCTATGCTAGATCCACCTGACCTGCCTCGGAGACCCTCCAAAGGTCAAATGATCTGAGAATCTCTAGTGTGGAAATAAAGCTCTGTGCCAGATGAGTAGGGAAACAGAACCTGGGTCAGTCAGCTGAATGACTTGTTTAACCCACTGCCAATGAGAGCAATGTCTGCCAAATTGGACTATGTGTGCTGTGCACAGCCAGCTGGCCTTTCTTATTTTGGCTGCAGCATTTAAGCTGTCTATTGAGATGCTGTAACTCTTAAGTCATTGCTGTCATGACCAAATTGTTGCAGCTTGTGGCCTGGATGTACATGCAACCTGGAAAGGACTCCAGTCACACCATAATCAGCTGGATAGCTATGTCTGATTAGGCTACCGTATTTAATCTTCACACCAGACCTAGAGGGACCAAGAAAGAGTTATTAGGGATGTAATGACAAATTATTTTAGATTGAAAAATACCTGTTTATGTTTTTTTTCTTTTAGCTGGAGTTATATGTATGATCATAAAGCAAATACTAAGAAAAAGAAATGTATTGATCCATTTCTCATTAAAGAGTTATAACCAAGAAAGCATTAACAAATGAAAGGAGTGTATATATGCCTGGGCACTGCTTGAGGCAAATTTGATCTTTGCACTGTATCGAATGATCGATGTGTTGAAGGAGTTAACAACCTGTAAAAGAATTAACACTGTGAAAGGGACTGCAAACTAAAGCAGATTATAGCTTAGTTGAGAATTAAGATTAACTGACCACATTTCCACAGTGCATGCATCTCACAACTGCTTTTAGTTGCCCGCTTCAAAAACTGGAGTTCCATGTGGCTATGGCTTTTGCTTTTCTTGCTGTTTGTATTTTGAGCGAAACTAAGGAAAGAGAAGTGCGGCTGTTTATTTATAGCTGTATTTTCATTTATTTATTTGTATGTGTGTGTACGTGCGTGTGTGTATGTGTGTTTGTTTGTTTGTTTGTTTGTTTTATTGTTTTTGTGCATTTGTGTGTGTACATGTGCATAAAGTGTATTATAATATTTTTTATTCATATTTTTTTTGGTGTACATAAGGGTTAACGTTCTACATCTGTAAAAATATTTTGAATAACTCTGAAGAAAGAGGAAGATATACTTTTGAATACTGTAGTTTTTAATGTTATAGTTGGGTGGGGAGGTCTGAGAAACCAAGGTTTTCTTATGTGGAGGACAAGAGGGAAATAGATGTTTGAAGACCAGAGGGAGAGACGGGTGTAGGAGAGGATATGGTACGAGAAGATGGAGTGGAATGTTTAGATTATCTCTTGCAACAGGTAGAGTGAGAAGGAGGAAGTGGTAGAAATTGGAGTATCTAGATTCAGACTGGAAAAGGAACTTGACTGGGGGAGAGAGGGATTAGAAATAGCATGGTTCGGGGTAGAGGGAAGATATACTAGGGGAGATGCTGAGACTTCTTGAGAAAATGGGAAGGGAGCAGAGCCAAGTACAATTTTGGAATTCTTAGAAAGAAAAACCCTTGTCAGCTTGCTTCTTGTCTGGCCTCATGTAAAGTGAGGCCTAGTTTGAACTTGAGAACTGCTAACTTAGATTTGAACTTGTATGCAGGGCAGCTCCAATGAAATACATTATTGGAGTCACCACAATTGGCACACATGAATGACTGAGCATAGCAGTTTAAATGGTTATGATCAGGTTGGGTACATAGAGGGCAACAGGCAGTGGGGTGACATTGTGTAGCCGGGTGGCCAAAATTCCAATGTTTCTGACATTGATGAGGAAGGGGTCAGTATTGTTGGATAGGGCAGGACACTCCACCAATATCAACCTCATGGGGAGGTTATGTTAACAGAAGCTAATCTTGGCAGTATTAGTGAAGGATTTAGGTTGGCCTCTGTGAGGAACAGTGTAGCACTGGACTGCTACTGCATCATAGTTGACAAGGTGTTTGAACAACTTGTTTTCAAGTCTGACAGTCCTTGTTGTAAACAAGACAATCAGTTGGGGAGATGGAAACAGTTTCGGTACAAGTATTAAGAGGGGGGGGGGGTTAGGCAGGAATAGGTTTGCCATTGAGATCATTCAGGGTAGATAGTGCACAAGCTTGGGACTTGGATGTAACTGTGACAAAGTGTGAATGATTAGAATAACTGTGAAAAGAATCTTTGCTTACTTGTTTTTGGAGATATTTTTGGAAGAGAAGGATATTGTCATAGTATAGGGCTGTAGGGATAATCACAAAGAATTGATCCCACTTGGCTGGACCAAAAAGGATACTCAAAAGGTTTACAGAGGTGGAAGCAGTAGAAGGATGTGGGTGGGAGGAAGGGGTAGTATGGAGAGAGGTAGTACTGTGAGGAGGACAATAAGGATGAAGAGTAGTAATAAGGGGGTGGAGGTTGACAATGAAGAAAACTTTGCAATAGGAGATGGAGTGGAGGATGTTGGGAGAGAGGAGTGGGTGTATTCTGAAGGTTGAGTAATGAACTAATTGGATGATTCAGGAGGGTTAGAGTTGACAGCAAACAAAAATGAGGGAGTATTAGTATCATTGGTTGGAGCTGTGGTCAAAGGAGAGGCAGGAGTCATTAAACCAAATAAATCAAATTTAGATAGGATACTTGATGAAGGGGCAAAAAATCTTCATTATTGGCCATGGTGAGCATGAAATAAGTGGGGAGAAGAAATGGTCTATCCTTCAGGGTCCCTATGAGGGGACCAGAGGCTGTTCATGACTGACACAAAGCCAGCCTTCCATCCTTTCAGCATGGCTCTTACTTCTTAGGAAGTTGACAGAAGAAGGGGATGAAGAAGAGAAGGAAAAAGAAATGGGGAGAAAAAAAAGACCTTGCAAAATTAGTTGAGGATGGGGGCTGAGATCCAAATTAGGGGTGATCCCCCTACATTGGGCCAGAGTCTCCCATGACAAAAATGAGCAAGGGATTAGGGGGGTTTGAGGGAAAATGCAAATCATAATCCTAGCCCCTAGTCTTGTAGTCTTGTTAAACTTTTTGAGCATTGGTTACATTAGCTTCAGGAAGAGAAGGCAACCTTTGTGTGTTGTAGATGTAAGGAATTAAAAAGGCACAGATAGTTTTGAGAAAGAAAGAAAGAAAAAAGAGACATTGAAAAAGATACAAAAAGTTGTCATGAGCGAATCTTTCATCCAGGCTGGGAGTACAGTGCTGTGTTAATTGTCTTAGTGAAGCATTTTTGAATATCTTAAGTTATTCTTGTAATGTTTTCTTTTCAATAGTAGTAATATTTTTACCTTGAAAAAAGCAGCCCTTTGGTGGGATATATTTCTTTTAGAAAAGCAAATCCTAACCTCTGCTCGAAAACAGATTAGATTTACCTTTATATTAAAACTGGCTTTCTCATTATCTGTTATATTTAACCCAATGGGGCTGGGTATCAGAAATCTGTCAGCGTCATAAACTCTGGTGATTTCTGGCAACATCCAGACGCTGGGCGTAGGAGTCTGCTACACTTAGTAGAACTTCCTGCTCCATGTGCTCTGGTGTGTTGCTGCACATACAACCATACCCCGCAGACCAAGCGGTTTGTCATGACAGCTGTACACGTGAGCTGTTGGGGTGGGGTTAAGGATTAGGCAGCTTTGATTAAAAAAACAAATCATCAGCCTCTTGGCAAGGAGCTTTATCCTTGCAGCTTTTGTACGCATCCTTTTAAAACATTGCATGATAGATGTTGTCAAGTGTTAGGCTGAATAAATTTGCAGATAATGTCCCACACAAACACTCATGTGCATTATCTAGACTCTTTGCCTCCCCTTTGTAATGTTCTTGTTTCTTTCTGCATAAGCATATTTTGCATTTTTGCCATTTCCAAAGTCTATTTGTCATTTGATATCTTGTATCAAGATAGTAATTGTTTGTTTTCCTGCATATCATCTCTCTAGAAAATCTACAACTCTGTGCAATAACAACAATAAATAATATTTTGTTATTTGTGTAATTTTTAGATATTTTTGTATTATTCAATTTTCTGATTCACTTTTGTAACTGGGCAGAGCGGGTTGGAATAAAATCCTGAGCATGGAAATAGAGTCCTTCCTGGAAATGGCACTCCTCTACTTACAGCTTATTGACCCTCGTTTACTTGTGCAAATAATGCCGGGTCAGTCTTCGTCCAAAAGCTTGATTCATGACAAGTCAAGCCGTTCCTGTCACATTTAGCATTTGAAATAGTCAGTTTTATACTCCAGAAAATGTATTTCAGTGCCATATCTCAAATAGAATAAGTATCAGTAGAGTGCAAAGTTGAATAAATTATCACAATTACTTGTGTATGAGTGAAAATATTGGAGGGATTACTTAAAAACACAGACTATTTTTATTAATTCTCTAGAATAATGAAATATAGATGTATTTAGATGTATTTATAAGTATTGAGATGTTTAAATGATAAAAAAAAATTATGATATACCATGAGGTAATTGTGTGATATGGTATTTGGAGAGGAATGTGGGGAAGAGGAATATATCTAGGGTTTGGCACCACAATTACTATTGCACACTCGCTATGTTTCATTTACAATTAGTTAGTGGTAGGAAGACAGGACTGTGTTGTTGGCTCAGCCAGAGAAGGGTGTACAAGGGGAGTGAGGGTATTGTGGGTGATAATTTAAGTGTAGTATGTAGCTGAAAGTAGCTTGCCAAACAGTACCAGATATGTTAGAGAACTCTATGTCTCATTCATAACAGAAAAGTTGTGGGAAAAAATTCCATCACTTTTTGACATGCCCAGCACAGTCATGGCAAATAGGACTTGAGGGGCAAACTTGTCATCAATTTTTCACATAGTTGATATAAAGTAACAAAGTTTGTGCAATTTAACCCTTGCTGATGGGTGGGATGTCCATCCATGCCATGATCTAAGTTGTGTGTGATTAATGGCTGTTACAAACACTCAAAAGTAGTCTTAGAGTTACTTTTTAGCATCATTTTAGCTAAAAGTGTAGATAGTGGAAAAAATATTTGTTTCTTTCACTCATAATTTTCCCTTTGAGCAGCAGACTGCCCAGTGCTTTGCTTCTTTTGGCACTGGAAACATCCATCAGCAATGAGTTAAGGGGAAACTGACTTTTTGTTTATATTTTTATTTTTTGTACTATTATTATTGATTTATTGTTGGAATTTTATGTGGTATGTGGGTGTTTGAAATTTGACTATAGTGAAAGAAATTGTTTTTGGTCCTGATGTGGGTTATTGGCAGTTACTTGTATGTACATGTTTGTTTGTGCATATTTCTGTGTGTGTGTGTGTGTGTGTGTGTGTGTGTGTGTGTGTGTGTGTGTGTGTGTGTGTGTGTGTGTCTGTGTGTGTGTGTCTGTGTGTGTCTGTGTCTGTGTCTGTGTGTGTCTGTGTCTGTGTGTGTCTGTGTCTGTGTGTCCCCCAGTAAGCATGCCTTTGTTTCTGTGTCTGCATCCCTTTGAATATAATTGAATACTGTATACTTTGATTATACTTGAGTAAGTGTAAGTATGCATGATGAACTTTGCATGAATGCACTGAGCTCTTCTTTGTAAGCCACAGCATGAAGTGGTTGCTTTGCAGTAGTATAGACGTGGATGCTGTCGAGCTAAGGTCCCCTAAGGAGGAATCTCGCCCAGAAGGTCTTCGGCAGAGCCTCACCCGCGGCCTGCATGTATTTTCAGGCCGTTCCTCTGAAATTATGGCTATGTAAGTTTCATTTTCCCCCTCTTGGAAAAATCTGTGTGAATTATTTCATACTATGTGGACCAGGAAATGGATTGGAGGATTTATTATGATGTTAGAATTCTTCATTTTCCCTATTTATTTTCTTCTTTTCAACCCATTGCTGCTGAGGACTTGTACCATCTATTGATTGATTGAATTTTTGTTTGTTTGTTTGCACATGGATGACTCCACAGAGTGCTCAGCCACCTAGGAGTGAATTAGCAGGCCCTGTGTGGCCTCACCTGATCTCGAATTTCCTTGAGGTTTCAAGCAAAATGTCTTTTTCTAATGTTACAGATATCAATTCTGTTATTATTTTTATTGACATTACGATTATTGTAATGTTATTAATAGTACTAATAGCAGCAAGAAAAAAATTAAACTGAAAATCAAGCCAAAGGCTAAACAGGTGAGATAGGTAGGACTAATAATTAACTTTTTGGGGACTAAGCTTTAGTGGAACCATCTGTGTAGACAATATTGATAAACTGAAATTATAGTAGATAGCATGTATTTACATGCTATCCCAGTGGCAGTGAGTTGATGCTAATATTATTTACACCTTTTTTTTTTTTTACATTAATCACTTTAACAGAATTGTCATTTGTTTCTGCTTCTCAGTTTTTTAGCATTCAAATTTGATAGTAACCCTTTGTAACTGTGTATTTTACTGTCCAATCAGAATTTTGTCATATACATGGCTCCACAAGCACTCAGTCCCGAAGTAGTCAGTCAGTCGGTAGCTCAAAGTGACCTCTCGTGGTTTCCCTATTCCATGATTTTTTTTTTTTTTTTTTCAGATGTGAAAATCTGATGCTGGTATTACTGTTATTGATGTTATTATAATGTTATTAAGATAGTAATAGCCATAAAAGTAAATAAGAATCTTTCCAGAAATCAAGGAAAAGGGTAAACAGGTGAGATGGGTAGGGTTCGTGATTGACTCCTTGGTGACTAACCCAAGAAGCCATCCATGTGCAAACAAAATCAGCAAGCTAAATCACTTAGGCTGATATTAGATTCCTAAGTGTAATTTTTGACACTCATAAACTTTGGTCTGTAATGCTACCCACACTGTATTGTT
>NC_051421.1:13202143-13212143 GCF_015228065.2 Penaeus monodon | reverse complement strand
GTTAAAAGACAAAGATCAGATGTTCAACAGCTACATACTCAAGGGGTCCATTATGTATATGGAATATGATGTATTGAATTTATAGCCTAGGATTGCTGTAAGGAGAACTCCTGTCCTTAGTGTTAGATTCTCTTAAAGGGGAGAGAATAACCTTTTGTCTTTGTTCTATATGTTTAACACTGTGTTTGTAATCATCATCATTTTTGTTTACTGTATATTCTGAATAACTGCATTTCCTTTTATGTTTGTTGCCGAAGTATATTCTAATGCACTAACAGCACTGTATTATAACATGCTAAGTTTAGGTATAGCTTAGTTTGCTAATATTAACCACATTGCTTCTCTTCCTCACCTAACCTACTTCCCTGACCTCACTCTTCCTTGTTCTGAATCTTTTCTCTCTATGATTTTAAAATCATTCCTCATGCAATCACTCCTACATTATTCTATGGACAATTATTGACAATGACAAAATCTCAGACCACAGGGTTCATTAAGCAGAATTTCAAAGTCACCCTCACTCACACAACTCAAAATGACTTCTGCAACTCTTCTTTCACGTTTTACAGCTTCTGCTTCCCACTATAATGTCTAAGCTTCTACCTTCTTCCCCTACAACAAACTGTATATTTTTATAACTTCTTGCACATTCATAATACATCAGACAGAGAATAACACACTTTCAGTATTCAGCTTCATGTTTTATATCATTCAGGATACCATCTGTGTTATAAGCATGGTATTTTTTATATCACATTCCCCCAACATTGCCCATTGTAATGCTCTTTGCATTATATTTCTATATGATAAATGTAAGTTTATACATTTGTGAACTGTTTATATATGATATTTATTTGTATTCACACTTAAAAAGTTATTGTCTTATATACACAATCAATAGTTATTTTGCATACAGATCAAACTATTTTGTTTGATTACATATAGCTCAGGGGATGTGTAGAATGAGACAGACAAGTTTGACTTGAAAGTCTATTGATAATTTGGTGCTTTGCCTATCCATATAACTTCCTTCATCATCCATTGACTGTTGCTGTGTAGAGATGTTTTATATGTAGATTATTCAGGACCAGTTTACACTGAACAATGAGAACTTACTACATAGTATTTGAGCATTCCATCACTGTATATTATCAGATGGAAGTTAGATAATTTCTGCATTTGTTTATTTAGATATCACTATTGATATGCAAGTGTCTGAGCTGTAGGTAAGATTAGCCTGTGCCTGGAGTGTGAAATTATTTGATGCATTTTTACTAGCTTGCAACTTAATTGATGTATAAGTAAATTTGCTCTGTTCTTTTCAAATAAGAAATAGGTAATGTAAACATCTCTACATAGCAATTAAATATGTAATTGAAAAGATTATTCAAAAACAGTAAAACACCCATGAAATCTATTTGATAATAGTGACCTTTTTGCTGAAGTAATTCTTGATAAGAAACAAAAACATCATCACCTTCCATTTTTAATCATATTCACCAAATTGACATGACAAAGACCTCAACATTCACAATTGTTGATATAAAAGATTTGAGACTGTTACTTAGTGTCATCTGTTAGTCTTCAGTTACCACTGTTCTTTTGATGTTCATTAAGTGTTCCATGTTATTACATCCCTTGTTAATTGCTGTTTTCTTCTTTTGTTGTTCCTTCTTTATTTTACCATTTTCTTATCACTTTGTCCTCTTGTATGTACACACCTTTCCTGTCCTTGTACCTTTACCCATGTCCCCTATATAGGCTCCTCTCGCTAACACCAAAGGAGTGTGATCCCCTGACATGACAGGTAAATTGTTCTAGTTGATACCCTTGTGCATGAAGATTAATATTTGCATGATTTTGTCAAGAAAGACAAAGGTTAAGGTCACTGAGTTACAAGCTATGGCAAGTTGCTCTTTGTAAGGCAGCTTTCTAGATTATGCTACTCAGCGTTCCGGAATCAACAGTTGTTGAAAAGTTAAGCTAATTTCACATTGTTACCAATTATGCCAGTAATCTTTAATTGATTCCAATATGATAGTATATAATATGAAGTGTTGTCATTCAAAACATTTTGACTTGGTTGAATTACTAGTCAGGTTTGCATGATATATTATGAAGAAACTAGTAACTAGTTAGATTATGTTTTCTTTTGTTTTGTATTTTTAGATAATTTCACTTTAGCTGACTCTTCATTGAAACTTTAATTTACTTTGGCCAATTCTTGATTCACTGAATAAAGCGAGTTGGAAGACCTATTAAACTTTTGCACAAAAGCACATGTGAAACAGACTACTAAAAGGATAGAGATATCCTAAGCTTTATTTTTTCCGTATCTTTTCTGCATATTTATATTCATATTTAATGTGAATGTATACAGGTGGTTGTTTTTCAGTTTTTATAACATTGAAAATAGATTAACCACTTCTAAGGTCATTCAACTTGCTTATACAGATATTTACACCTTTTATCCCTGGTACACCTTTTCCTTCATATGTACTTTTTTTGCTGACTCCCATATTTCCCTTTCATCTGTATTCTGTAAGTCTTGAATGCCTTGAAAGCAAGGAAGCTGTTAAGTAGATAAGAGAAGTGACCTTTATAATCATCAGCTTCAGTATGGTGGCAAGATGTAGAGTTGATAGGCAACAGTAATCCTTATAAATAAAAAGTGGACAGGATACTTTGGGCTCATGTATAGTGTAAAAAAAATGACTAGACTGAAATCATCAACTTTTTTATATTATTATTCGTATTGTATTATACAACTTCAGTTTTCATTCTGAAATCTTTAATATTTATTTGAAGTGCTTTACCCTGAGGTTTTATCAACCATTTATTTTTGACATCTGTTCTAGACTATGAAGAGAATGCATTATTAATATGCTGATAGAATGGTAGACTCTATCATCACAAGACTTGCCAATAACCTAACTGCATCAACTGCCAATCCATTTCAGGAGCTTGTCATCATCGCAACTTTCGCTGGCTCGCCTCAGCCTGAGCCCAGCCAAGGTTGGGGGAACACTTCCTCGCCATCACAAGGTCTCCATGCCCAACCTTGGAAATTACAATGGGGGATCCTCCAAGAATGTGAAAAAGGAAAAGAGCTTCAGGTGAGGAATTAGTATAGTATGATCATGATGTTTATGAAGTTGGGTGTAAATAGTAGTATAAGCAACTGTCTTAACCAGTTATCATTTGTGAATTTTGCCATTATTGAGGTCATGCAAACAGTGTGCACACCATTGAAAAGTTCATTATATTAACAATTTTATGTACTCAGAACTCTGCTGCGGCGTGAGAGTTTTACTTCACAGCGTGAGCCATCATCACAGTGGTTTGACAGGCCTGAGTCCCAGTTGTTGCCGCCTCAACCTATTATAGAGCTGAGTGAGCAGGTAACCACCCCAGTAGGTGTCGCCCCCAATGATTTTTTCTCTTATGATTATTGACCCTAACTGGCTGTCTGACCCCACATCTCATCTTCTCTACACAAGCCTTACTGATGACATCCGCTGGCAAGAACATTGCTGCATTGTTGGAAAATAACCCGGTAGATTTGTGTGTGCTTTATGGCCAGTGTGTTTGTCATTGCTGTGGTCGTGTCTGACCAGACATTTCTTTGCTATTTGTTGCCAGAAGCTTTGTGCTGTAAACTTAAGTTTGATGAGGATAATCTTTTCAGTAGTATGGATATAAATATCTATAGACACTTACTTATTTATATATGTATATCTTTGTGTACCTGTACCCATATCCTTATCCATACAATGCACACTCACACTCATACACACACTCACACACACACTCACACTCACTCTCACTCTCACACCGACACCCACATTCACATTCACATTCACATTCACATTCACATTCACATTCACATTCACAATCTCACTCACAATCTCACTCACAATCTCACTCACAATCTCACTCACAATCACACACACAATCACACACACAATCACACACACAATCACACACACAATCACACACACACACACACACACACACACACACACACACACACACACACACACACACACACACACACACACACACACACACACACACACACACACACCACTACTACTACTACTACTACTACTACTACTACTACTACTACTACTACTACTACTACTACTACTACTACTACTACTACTACTACTACTACTACCACTACTACTACTACTATTATTATTATTATTATTATTATTATTATTATTATTGTTGTTATTGTTATTATTATCATTATTATTATCATTATTATTATTATTATTATTATTATTATTATTATTATTATTATTGTTATTGTTATTGTTATTATATATGTATACATATAGACAAACATACAAACACATACACATACACACACATATGTAGTTTAATGACACATTTTCAATGAGTGATAGTACGAGGCATAATTTGATCTTAGAGTTAATTTTTTTTTATTTCACTTATTGTAATTACCTTAATAAACATTTTCTTGTTTATATTTGTTATTATTATTTTTATTGTTGTTATTATTATTATTTGTTGTTATTGTTGTTGTTGTTATTGTTTTTATTATTATTATTATTTTTATTATTATTATTACCATTGTTGTTATTGTTTTTATCATTATTAGTATTATTATTATTTTTTATTATTATTGATATTATCATTTTTATTATTTTTATTATCTCTTGTATATACATTTCTTTCCTGTTATAACATTAAGAATCGGGCAACTAAAACATATTGTAAAGTGGAAGCAAAGGTGGTATTCACAGGCTTTTCCATGTACCTAATACAAATTAGCTTCAGGAAATCCTCTTTCAAGTCAGAAAATAATTATTTTAACAGTATTTTCTCTTTTACTAACAGCATGCTATTTTAGCTCTGTTTATTTTCAATATATCTGTTGAATTAAGTATTGTTTAGATGGTACAGATAATATTCTCATGTGTAAATTATCAATAACTTGTTTTGGCACACCAGTTGAAGCACTTGCATGTGCAGATTGATGTAAATATGTTGCTTTGTAAAATGCACTAGTGAGATGTGCTTTTCTTCCAAGTTGTCTCATAGTTTCATGTTCTCTCCGGCACAGCTCGCACCGGAGAGACCTCTGCGAACAGACATTGAGAGAGAAAGGCGCATGTCTAGACCTCGCTCCCTGACTATGACCCCTTCTGTGTCAGCAACACCGTCACCTTCACTTGGGTCCAGAGAGAGCTTGAGTAAGTTCTTTTATAGTTGTTATGGCCAGAGACTTTTTGATGGCCAAGAAAGTCCACCTTAGTAGTTTTATATAAAGATTTTTTTTATGGAGATGATAAAGAGTTTTTTGTATTAACAACTTGTGTAGTATTTAGGTATGAAATAGATTTTAAGTGATTTTCTCAATCCCCAGTGAGTACTCCAACTGGATCAATTTATGAAGAAGAGTCTCCTCCTCCACTTCCTGTCAAAATGCGTGACCAAGATAGTGATAGTACATCTCTCAGATTGAGCACCATGTCCCTCAAACCAAGTGTAAGTCTTTCACTTTTTTTGCTTGTTATGTTTCATATATTTATTTAAGGATTATATACAGAAGATCCATCATTGACTTGACTTGAGTATAATTTGAAATTTTTATTTTGCAGAAGGTCTTTTTGCTATATTGCTTCTTCAGGGCCCTAAAGAAGCAGTATAGCAAAAAGACTTTCTGCATATTTGTGTGTTTTCTCATTCCTTTCATCCTTGTTCTTTCTGCAATTTGTTCTGTATGAATCCAACACGACAGAATTTATCCAGGCTTGCCACTAAATACTTTGGCTGTTCCAACAGGCAACCCCAGGATCTCCCGAAGTCTCTCCAGAACCCCCCAAGAAACCACCAAGACCTGATAAGAATCACAATCATGAGGATTCCTCCATGATCTAAGTAAAACTGAAAATGTTGAGAGAAAGTTGTTATTAACTTTATATTGAGTGCTTGTTACATGTGTGACTGAGATAAGGAGGGACTTCTAATGCAGAGTGTGAAGTATATGAAAGAGAAGGCATGTTGAAAAGGAGTTTACATTCTGGATTGTTGATTATACCTTGATAAAACAAGTAATGATAATGGTAATTGAATAGTGTGATAATGGAGTGAATAACACTGCCATCTTTTATATTTTTGTCAAGTCTTAAAAGCTTGTGATGTGAAGTTATAATGCTTAAATCATGGTGCAATGTGTGCCTAGATCTAGAACCAGTATGCATTAGGCCACATATTTTTCTGTGTATACTTGTCTAAATGCTTAGGGAACCAAGTATGTTGCCTTTTGCTTCTTTTTCGTCTTCATATATATTTTTATCTATTTCAAGGGGGTATAATTTATGCTTAACTCAAAAGCTCATCAGTATCCACATCAAAGCCCAGTGCTGATATATGTTTTGAAAGGTATTACCTTGCTTTATTTATTCAGTTTTCTCCTTACTTTAGGTAACATTTAAGAAGTGTGGACCACAGATGGTCGTTGCACCTTTCTGCTTTTGTCACTATCAGTGTAATCATGTGAGCAGTATTTTATTCTATTTTTGTTTTATGATTAGATGTTCTGAGTAATTCATATTATATTTTTGTTAATAATAAGTATTATATTATTGTGCTTGAGATAGATAACACTTCCATGGAATGGCTGTAAAAATGGTGACTATTGTATTTCTTTTCATATATTTGGTGTGGCTTTGCCTTGTAAAATGCTCAGTAAATGTGAATAAAGATCTAAAATGGTAAGTAAGGTAATGATTGACTTAGGTGCTAAAGTGTTTTTTTTTTATATATATTTATCAGTTCTGCATTTTTTTAGGTGTATCCAGTGTCCTATTTATTCACAAGTAATGAAAATACGATAAATTAATTTTAACATATTTCAGACATCAAAAACATCTTTTGTTTGTTGTGTAAAGTCTTCCAGGGGCTTATGATTACAATATGTTTATTCATATTTGATTTGCCTTAAAAATCAAAGTTTCAAAAGTATTAAGAAAGGTAAGATGTTTAACAGATTTAAGATAGAAGTCATGCTGTATAGTTGTCTGTCTGAATTATTATTTGCAAATGATTTTTTTTTTCTTGTTTCATATATATATTTTTTTCTTTGTTATTAACACTCTTGTTTCGTACACATTTTTTTCTTTGTTATTAAGCACTCCTGATTTGAATTGCTTATGCCCAAGAATTCCTAAAGTGCATTTAAGTAGCTTTATGTTGTATGTCTAAATTAGGTGTATGTTTTGTTTTCTTGTCTTACGTGTTCTGGTGATTATTGCTTTGTGCTTTTCCTTAAAAATAATATAAGATTGTGATTTTGTGCGAAGGGTCATTGAAGACATTGATATTTTTATATGCGAATCCTTCACATGCTTTAGTGTAAGTTAAGGAGCCTTGTAATGTATAGTTAGTGGGAATGCATGTGTGTGCCTATGGGTGTGTAATTTGGCTTCATTTGCAGTGTCATTTGATAAAATGGTGTTAATTTTTAAAGGTATGGCTATGATGCAGCAAGATAATCATTCCTAATACAGCTGTCTTATGGTGAAATGTGTGGGACCAATTTAAGCAAGATTTGCTGAGACCCCCCCCCCCTATTTTTTTTTATACTGACTTTATTATGAGGAGTGAGAGCACACACATGATCTTCCGTTGCACAATTTACACACACCCACACACACACACACACACACACACACACACCACACCACACAGACACGCACACACTACACAGACACGCACACAGACACCACACAGACACGCACACAGACACGCACACACAGACACACACGCACATGCACACGCGCACACACACACACACACACACACACACACACACACACACACACACACACACACATACACACACATATATACAGTGAAAAAAGTCTGTGTGTGTGCATATTCATGTATAGTTATGCAGTGTGTGTATGTGCGTGTGCACACACTTATGCGAGTTCACATTGTGTGTATGTATGTTCAAACAAATATTAGAATGTGCTTATGCATATATATATATATTATATTTACTAGTTTTAATACTTTAATATTGCATAGTTTATGTACAGACTTTATGTTAAATACCTGATTTTACCTCATGAAAGATTTTAATTTTCAATTATTGAGTATATTGAAATGGTAATGTGACAAAGACACATGTTAATGATTCATTTTAGTTTTATTGTACTTTTGTTTTTTTTGATCTTCTGAATATAGATTCAGTGAAAGAAAACGAGACAGGAATCAACTCTATAATCATCTTGCACAACAAACTCAAATTGCGACTACGCTTAAGTACGAGGGTGCTTGCAAAGTATTTTAGGTATTGTCCACACTAAGTCTTAGAGAGAGAGAGAGAAAAAAAACTTGTGTCTAGTCACACCAAGAAGCTTGGAAGTACAAGCTTGTGTTCTGGTCATACTAGGCTAGCAATAAACTTGCAAGTCATTTATTTAGCATCATTTTGTATTAGCATTTAACTCCATAAGGGAACCAGGTGAAGCATTACTGATCGTTGCTGTTTTTTGTACCTCATGTTAAGCTGTCTTAGTGGCTTTAATGAGTGGCAGTTCATTTGAGTATTTTCAATTGCCACTTTTTGTCCGTTTTTTTCCCCTTCTCTTTCCCTTTCACTATTCCATTACTATGTTTTGAGGAGTCATGGTTTGTAGCTTTTATATAAATTGTATTCATCAGTGATTATCATTTTGTTTTCTTTGTTGATATTTTCAGATCAGAAGCTATCTCTGAAATTTACTGTTTTCCAGTAAGTTGAAATAACATGATTTAGTTTATCATTATTTATTATTCATTTAACATAATTGATTTTGTTTATTTTTGTGTTTTAATCATAATGTTGATTTTGTCTTTCAAAATGATAATGTACTTATGCCTGTGTTGCATAGAACGACAAAGAGTAATGAATGAGGCTCCATCTACCAACACGTATGTTTACTGCTTCAGCTCTGTAACCTTAGTGATTATAATAAAGTCTACTTAATTTGAATACTTCTACCTTTTTCATTAATCCTACATGACACCATTTATCTACTTTTGTATAACTTTACTGCTTATGCTATAGCTATAGGAATTGTAGCTATCAAATCCACTGAAGAGGTTAATTGTACGCTTCTTCAAGTAAACAAAAATTTCCTGTTTTCTTTGTTCATACCAATACCTTGGACCTCAGCCTTTGTCTCAACTAATTTTACATGGTCTTTTTTTCTCCCCCTTTCCTTTCCTTCTCATCTTTATCATCCCATTCTGTTCACTTCCTAAAGGTGTAAGAGTTGTGCTGTAAGGATGAAAGGCTGGCTTTGTGTCAGTCATGAATGGTCTCTGGGAGGCACAGTATTCCGTGAGTAATTGTCTACCTCTTACCCCTCATGGGAACCCTGAGGGGTAGACTGTTTCTACTCCCCATTTATTTCAGGCCAATAATGAAGATTTTTTACCTATATTAAGGGGCATTAAGGTTTGTCCTTTCATCAACTAGCAAATCTAAATTTGATTTAATTGGTTTTCTAACTCTTGCCTCTCCTTCGACCACGGGTCTGACTGATCCTAACACCTCAATGTTTGCTGTCAACTCTATCCATTCCGAATCATCCACCTGTGGATGAGTATATATATATATATATATATATATATATATATATATATATATATATATATATATATATATATATATATATATATATATATATACTCATCCCTCAGAATACACCCCTTCCTCTCTCCCAACATCCTCCGCTCCATCTTCTACTGCACAGTCTTTCTCATTGTCTATCTCCACCTCCTTATTACTACTCTTCATCCTTATTTTCCTCCTCCTAACAGTACTACCACTCTCCATACCAGCCCATCTTTCTCCTGCCCTCGTCCTTCTACTGCTTCCACCTCTACAAACTTTTTGAGTACTCTTTTTGACCTAGCCAAGTGGGATCAATTCTTTGTATGTCCCCTACATTCCCATACTTTGACAATACCC
>NC_051421.1:13187143-13197143 GCF_015228065.2 Penaeus monodon | reverse complement strand
TAATTCGATGCCCAACTCCCAATCGAATACGAGAGCCCACAAGGGAGCTCCTGTAGGCTTAGAAAAGTCACAGGAAGAGAGGAAAGGAATTCATTACAAAAAAGTGCGCCCAAAGGGCACACTAGATACTGGGCCTCCCTGGGCCTCAAAACACCGAAAGTGCAAGCAAAGTACAGTGCTGAAAATTCTGAAAATCAGATATTTATCCTATATAGTTTACGTTAGGAAAGAATAATGCCGAGCATGACGAGAGGCCCGAACACCAGGGTAACTCCCGTCGCACAAGGCTTTTTATTTTATTACTGCTGCGTCTGGAAGAGAAAAGGATATAAAAACAGTAATATGTCATACACAAATCCAAAAGAAACTGCTGGTCCTGATATATATATATATATATATATATATATATATATATATATATATGTATATATATGTATATATATGTATATATAATATATATATTGTAACGCCGGTCGCCTCGTCTCTCTGCCACCAACACAAGGCAGGCTAGGCAGACGGCGTGTTATATACAGGGTCGTGAACACTGAACAGCTCCAAGAGGCACCGAACACCACAGCGTCCCAGAACACCAGGAGAGGAAACGCCAAGTGGCGAGGCAGGGCACGAAGTAAACACAAAATGACAGTCTTTCCTTTATTTACACAAGTTATATACCCGTACACTTTTCTATAGGCACAATACAGGGGGGAAACCAGCATGTCACACAGCACAATACAGCTTATAACAGGGCAACACCAGGTTTATCTCAGGTCACAAGGGCACACACGAGGTCTTCACAGGAGCAGCACCCAACTGCCTCTCTCCTGGTTTGTTCCTCCGCTCCTCCGCTCACAGCCAGCTGCGTCATGTTTGCCCAGGTCCCTTCATGATAACACATGTTTCGCACAGAGACAAAGACCCACTGGCGTAGCAATATATATATATATATATATATATATATATATATATATATATATATATATATATATGTATATATGTGTGTGTATATATATATGTATATAATATATATATATATATATATATATATATATATATATATATATGTATATATATATATATATATATATATATATATATATATATATATATATATATATTTTGTCCTGGGTAAGACAATAATCTGCACCCTGGGGTTCCCTTGAACAAGGATAGCACCCTATTAGCTCCCTATACCAGGGTTGCGGTGAAACTGTCGGCAGCAGGGCAGTGGATATCTGGTGAAAACACCTTCAGTTCTACTGATTACTGGTTTCACCAAATAATATGTCTGGTGTATTACAGTGTAACTGTTTTAAAGCGGCAGAGATAGTTCCTCCTAGTTAGTTGGAGATTGCGAGTTGAGAAGGAGCCTGGGGGATTCCACTCAAATTTTATTTTCTCCTGACAAACCTCTACACCAATGATTAAATACAGAAATGATAATTCATACCACATCGCCCGTCGCGTGGGTTATCAAGGGGCGCGTTAGTCAGTGGGCAACCAGGCTGACAATGTTAAACATGCATCTGGAAGACAAAGAAGATAAAGAAAACATGTCCAATTAAGAAACACATTAAAAATCGGAACGTGGAACGTAAGGAAAATGAGAGATGGGTAAATTACATACTGTCTGTAACGAAATGGATAGATACAACATTCAAATACTAGGAATAAGTGAGACCAATTGGAAAAGTAATGGAAGTTTCAAAACTAAAGAAAACAAGACAGTTCTTTTTTCTGGAAAAGAAGAAGAAATTATAGTCACGGAGTTGCTATGATTCTAGCGAAAAAAACTGCAAATGCACTAATTGGGTACAGCCCAATAAATGATCGCATTTTAAAAGTCAGAATACAAGCAAAACCTCATAACATTAGTATTATACAATGCTACGCACCAACCAATATTGCAAGTGATGAAGAAATGGAAAATTTTTATAACTCTCTCCAAGATACTCTAGACACAATCCCTAACAGAGATGTAAAAATAATCATGGGAGACCTCAACGCCAAAGTAGGAAAAAAATATCTAAAAAATGACACCTGTGGAAAATTCGGCCTTGGAGATATAAATGAAAGAGGTAAAGATTTTATTGAATTCTTTAGTACAAATAATCTAGTTATAGCCAATACATTGTTCCAACACCACCCAAGACACTTGTACACGTGGTTTTCACCAGACAAAAGAACACGCAACCAAATTGACTACATTGTGCTGAACCAAAAATGGAAAAGTTGCATAAAAAATGCCAAGACAAGACCTGGTGCCGACTGCAACAGTGACCTCCAACTACTAACTATCGACTTTAAAATAAGACTCAAATAGATGGAGCGTCCAACACCACCTCTAAAGCTCGACTACAAAACTCTTGATAACAATTACAGAATTACAGTGTCAAACAAATTTGAAATACTCAATCAATGTGAAGATGATAAAACACCAAATGAGTTGTGGGAAGAAGGAAAAGAACTCCTACTGAGCACTGCTTAAGAAACTATCGCCAAAAAGAAAAAGACAAATTCCCCCTGGATATCTGAAAAAAACACTAAGTGAAATTGAAACAAGAAGATGCCTAAAATCAAAGGGTATCAATAATCCAGTTGAAGAAGTAATTTACAAAAAACAAAATACAAAAATTCAAAGATTATTGCGACAAGATAAGGAAAAATATTTAAATGAACATTGCCAGAGAATTGAAAACTGTTCTATCAATAAGACAACTAAAGAACTCTACCAAGGAGTACGAAACATCACACGAAAATTTAAACCTACAATGGACACTATCAAAACTGAAGATGGACTTGTTTTATGTGATGGAAAAGAAGTCAAAGATAGATGGAATCAATATTGTTCCAACCTATACAAAAAGAATAAAGATCTAACAACAACATTAATTAGACTCAATGACAACGAAGATGAACCACCGCCACTGCTAGACGAAGTTATAAAAGCCATAAAAGAAGTAAAGAATAACAAGAGCCCCAGAATAGATGAATAACAGCAGAACTAATTAAGAATGCTGGCGAAAGTGTTGAATACTTCTTCTACAAACTCTGTACAAAAATATGGAATAAAAGAAGATGGCCAGAAGACTGGGTAAAATCAATCTTTACTCCCATACCTAAAAAAGGTGACGCACTCCAATGCAACAATAATAGGACAATTGCATTAATAAGTCACAGCAGCAAAATTTTGTTGAAAATTATTGCTGAAAGAATGAAGTTGAAGTTAAGAGAGGAAATTGCAGACGAACAAGCAGGTTTTCGCCCTGGAAAAGGTACCAGAAACCAGATTCTAAATCTAAAATTGATCATAGAGAAAAACAGAGAACATCAAAAAGACCTATACCTGTGTTTCATCGATTATGTGAAAGCTTTTGATACTGTTGATCACGATATCCTCTGGAATAACATGAACGATATGAAGTTTCCAAAACACATCATCCAACTAAAAAAAACCATGTATGACCAACAACAAGCTGCTGTAAGAACCACTTATGGGTTAACAGAATGGTTCGAAGTCAAACAAGGAGTGCGACAGGGTTGCATTCTGTCTCCGCACCTCTTTAATATATATTCTGAAACAATTATGAGAGGTACTCTGGAGAATTATGAAGGAACTGTGGATGTTGGAAGATACAAAATATCAAATCTGAGGTACGCCGATGATATAGTTTTGATTGCCAGCAGTATCGCTGAACTACAACAACTACTAGATAAAGTTAGAGAAGCAAGCTGGCTTGTTTCTTAATGCCAAGAAAACTAAGATCATGAAGATACAAAGATAACCGGCAATGAACAATGATGAACATGTTACAATCAATGGAATGATTGTGGAAAATGTGAAAGAGTTCACTTATCTTGGAGCTGTTTTAACTAATACATATGCTGATTCACCGGAGATAAAAAGAAGAATTGCCATTGCCAAAAACGCCACAATTGCTCTCAATAACATCTGGAAAGACCGAAGCATTACCTTACGGACAAAGCTGAGGTTCTTGAACTCATTAGTTTTCCCAATTGCATCATATGGTTCTGAGTGTTGGGTGCTGAAGTAGATAGACAAGAAAAAGATCAATAGTTTTGAAATGTGGTGCTACAGACGAGTACTGCGTATTAGCTGGACAGAGAAGAAGACGAATGATGAAGTGCTGAGAAAAATAAATTGTAAAGACCGGCTGTTGGACATCTTGAACAAAAGGAAATTAAAGTTTATTGGTCATGTAATGAGAGGTAAAAGTATTGAGAAAGACTTGCTGACAGGGATAGTGATAGGAAACAGAGGAAGAGGCAAACCGAAGACAAGACTGAGCGACAATATCAAGGATATTTGCGGGCTGTCGATGGTATAAGTGGAAAGAAAAGCGTAAGATCGAGTTTAGTGGCGAAGGATGGTGGAGAGGTCCACGGCTGCTCAAGCATGAGCATACCGTTATTGATGATGATGATATATATATATATATATATATATATATATATATATATATATATATATATATATATATATATATATATTACGTGGGACTGTGGAGATGTTTGAAATATATTGAGGACGTATTTTGTGGCGTAGCAGGAAAAGTACCAAAAACCTCTGATAGAATTATATCTTAAGGTGTGACCATAGACTGTCTTTATTAACTCTATTTTTTTGTATATCCCAAACATTTCTATTGAGAGAAGTATCTCAAATATCGACGCTGTAAAACAGGTACTAAAAATTGAAAGCATTAGATGACGAAGCCAACGCGTTGCTGAGAGAGTCAACGGATCGCTTATGGGTTGAACAAAGTCCAGCGCTTTGGGTCTTTATTTACTTTAATAATAAGAGCTTAACGCAGGTGCAATCTTTTTAATTTGTTATACATTCTAGCCTGAGGGTTATTCTGTTGTACCAGTAATTTTGTTGTGATTATACTACCTTACGGTCACATTCATAACTATATTTATAATTATGATTATTAGCATCATGCCTATTTACACTTCCGGTATTAATGTCGATAAATTGAGAGCTTCAGTCAGTTATGCTTTTACTTTCTTTAAAACCCTAAGTATAATTGTTCTTACATAAAAAGCCACAATTACAAGATTGTAGTACCCCACAGACACACACACACACACACACACACACACACACACACACACATGTATATATGTATATCTATAGTAAATAGTGAAAAGCAATGTTAAAGCAATAGCCATTTTTTTAAGTGCCCAGTCCTACAAGGACGTTGGCGATCATGGATTTTCCATGATTTTCTTGGCAATTTAGAGCGGTGGTTTGCCGTTGCCTTTTTTTTTTTTTTTTTTTTTTTTCATCTAGTCACCATCTCTAGTTACCCAGTTCTGGGACCGTCACTGACTTGGGCTGGTTTGCCCACCCAGTGGCTAGGTAGGCAATCGAGGTGAAGTTCCTTGCCCAAGGGAACAACGTACCGGCCGGTGACTAGAACCCTCGAACTCAGATTGCCGTCGTGACAGTCTTGAGTCCGATGCTCTAACCACTCGGCCACCGCAATAGCCATATACTGTAATTATAACAATATGCATGTTTTCTATAACCCACAACATGACATTTCACGTTCTGCTTCGTGAGCATGTGATATTCGTCTTGTGATGCAGCGGTAGCGATCTCGTCTAGCGATCTTGCTGACCTGCGTTCAAATCCCTCGCCGCCAATGGATGGTAACCCCGGCCATTCCTTGCACTCAGGGGATAATTTGGAAGCAAAATGAAACAGACAGTATGTCACACCAAGAATGTCCATTGTAACAAATGGAATCAAACTAGATTATTATATTTACTGCGTACAGTGTACAGTATAGAACATTAAATATAAATGCTCTTCGCTGTGATGTTAGTGAAAAGGATTACCAGAAACATGTCAGTGATAATAAGAATGATCAAGACATTTTTTTTTACAGTGAGTATTACAATTGTGATCACGACAAGCTGATAATAGTGATGACAGTAAAGTAATGATCAATAATACATAGCATGATTATTATGAAAGCATTGTTAATATTAACCTCACTATGAAGAGGAGTGAAAATGATAGTGAAAAAAAGTCGTGTGTGGCAGTGATCCTAAGAAAGATGAGGATAATGATGATAACGACAATAATAACAATAACACCAACACTGTTATTAGAATAGTGATTATTGTATCAGCTTCATCATTATCATCAAGCTAATTAAAATATATATATTTTTTTCAGTTATTTCATACGCCGTAGGTTAAAGATTAAAGAAGAAATGATGAACATACTAGATGATATCTCATGAGCATAATAACCAAAATCACGGCAATGATAATGACAAAATTTATGTGATAAGAGATGGTCTTATATATATATATATATATATATATATATATATATATATATATATATATATATATATATATATATATATATATAATTTTATTTTTTTAGTTTTTATTCTTTTAAATTATACCTTCATATGGCTGTTGTGTTACGATGACCGTCATTCATAGTATGTGTATATTTGTTCATAGAGTGTGTATGCTTTTTGTGTAATATTTCAGGAGACTGATATCACAACAATAAAACATCCGCGTCATTCTAAAAATAGAAATGCAGTTCGTCAGCGCTAATGAGGCACTTCATGGTGGGTAAACAATTAAGCACACGTGCCACTTGCAGCCGATTGGGTTTACCCGCGTTCATTATCTAAATATATAAGACATGAGAACTAGATTAATCATACAGATTCACTCAAGGTAATTACTACTCCCTGTACTTCCGGGAGTAATAACTGGATGGCTATTCAAGCGCTCTTGCCAACGGATAAAACAAGGCTATCATAAACTCCTTGTGCACAAAAACAGTCCTTATTAAAATGTTACATCAACTTTATCCTTCATTTTTAATTAGCGAAAATAATTATATATTTTTTTCTTCTCCGAGGCTAGTCTGCCCGGAGCAAGGCGCACTCCGGACGGCTTGTGTACGTCCCTGTGAAATTACGGCTTGTCTGGGGCTGCGACTCGAACAGACCTGTCATCGTCACTGGAATCGCACTGAGGGTAAATCGCTGACGACTGGGTCAGTACTGTTCGTGGAGACGGAGAATTTGTTGTCTTTATCGCCATTATCATCGTCATGGATGTAATTCTTGTCATTATCACATCAGTTATCATTGTTGTGTTATTGTCGCTGCTCTTGATATTATAAATTCATTATCATTATTCATCATTATATCGTCTTATTATGAAGATGCATATTTTTTTGTAAACGAATCAAGGTTGGTTAAAGAGTTAAGAAACATTGTCATACAGTATGTTTGGATATATTTACACAAAGGAAACCTTTACAGTGAAAGATATCAAAGGTTTTAATTTCACAGAGAATATGATGCAACGCAAAATCCAGAGCGCGCTAGCTGCTCTAACGCGGCATGAGCAGGTTGAGAGCGTGACACATAAGCCCTCCTATCATCTCATGACCCGAGAAGTCCTCTTGATGTATCGTCTCCAAATGCAGCGTCTGTGCAGGGCGCTTGTCCTCACAGGGCGCCGCCTCGCAACCTGGGCCTGTCGGAACCAAGTCTTTCGCTTCTGCCAGCAATAAACCTGTACTTCGACTGAGTTTGTCTCATACCAGCCACAATGGCCGGATAACACGTGGAGAATATACAATATGATTGACAGGAGTGAAGGACAGGTGATGCTGGGAGGAATAGCATTATGGTGTCATAGCAATTCTAAAAGTCCAAGTCTGTGTGGCACAAACTATAATGCCATTATAACGTTTTATCAGACGTTTGATTCGTAGAATTATTCATTTTCTGTCATTGATAGTCACATTCTGGATTTTTTTTATGAGGGTGCTCTTGTAGAGGAGAGAGTACGAAAAATACAAGAATTGCGTTAATATAGATACATGATTAACATTTGCGAATCACATTTTTCTTTCTTTTTTTTTGGCCAATACTTCATTCATCCATGAATAAAACACATTTATAAAACTAATATATATCTAACTCACTCCTCCACATAAAACTCACAAAATTATTAATAACTCGTTCAACAGCATTTGTCATAATTCACCCATTCACCTACTGATAAGAAGACTATGAAACTAATTAATAATCATTTCATCAAAAAAGTTGAACCGATTTCTCATAAACGTCAATTAATAACACGTCGCCCCTACGCCTGGTAGACGCTGTAACCAATGTAATAGATTGGATACAGAGAAAATGCAAATCGTATTAATTGTGCGTCTGTAGGAAATCTGAAAGTAAATGATTCCATGGAAATATAGTTCCTGAAGGCAACGGAAGCAATCAGTAGCAAAACAGATGTGTTTCTGTCCTATAATTTAGACGTGTTCGGTGGTTTTCGCTTGAATGAAAATTTACGATTGGCTGAGGAAAGCCATAACCTTTGTCGACGTGAGCTCCAGGGAGAGGAGTTGCCTTCATGGATACAGGGAAAATATTCAGGCTGAACGCACATCCACACACACACACACACACACACACACACACACACACACACACACACACACACACACACACACACACACACACACACACACACACACACACACACACACACACACACACACACACACACACACACACACACACACACACACACACACACATACACGCACGTCTGCCTTCAACATATTCGTGTGTTTCCCTGCTCTCCCCTTCGTTGTTTCACGTATAACTTTATGTTCGTCATAATGATATATACCAGACAAATCGACACGAGAGTCACTGAGGGCTTCTGGGTACGCGGACAGAGAATTTCCTTCGGTGAATCACGGGATGAAAGAGAGAGAGAGAGAGAGAGAGAGAGAGAGAGAGAGAGAGAGAGAGAGAGAGAGAGAGAGAGAGAGAGAGAGAGAGAGAGAGTGTGAGAGTGAGAGAGGATGAGTGAGATAGATAGATAGAGATAGATAGATAGAGATAGATAGATAGATAGATAGATAGATAGATATAGATAGATAGATAGATAGATAGATAGAGAGAGAGAGATTTGATTTTGATTTGATAACATTTATTTACAGAACAGTGTACATGCCCTGCAAAAAGCCAGGGTAAGATACCAAAGTATCTATCCAACTGGCTGTGCTTCTATTCGTGTAGAGGGCTATTAGTCAAACATTATTGTTATATACATGCCTGATGGGCTGTGCTATTATCACTATATAAAAATATCATTTGGCTGGTAAAAAATCTTTTATATCACTAATCATGTCAAAGACAAGACCAGTGTCTATAATAAAGTTAATATAATCAACAAGTGCTAATCTGTGAACAGTACCATTTGATCGACAGGATGCAGTTTTTGTGCAACAGAGTAAGTAATGGTTAAGATTATTGGACTTGGGCGCTTTGCAAAGTTTGCAGTGGTGATATGAAACTGGTTTTGCCTCCAAAACTGCATCCTGTACATATTGTATAGTGTACTGATATCCTATGCGTAGTCTAGTCAAAGTAACCTGCTGTCTCCGAGACAGTCCATGATAGACTTTATAGGGTTTGTCTATACCTGATGTCCCAGCAATACTCTCGTAATGCCAAATAGTACCATGTCCATCTTTTTTCATCTTCTCAGTGGTCCATACCTGACCCTCATAATCTCGAAGACAGCTAATAACACGTTTTTTCATTTGGTTGAGAGATAGCGGCACTACATAATAGGGATCTTAATGGGAAAGTGCTACTCTGGCTAAACGATCAGCCCTGTCACACAATGATATTCCTATATGAGAGGGTCTCCAGTATAGTGACACTTGGATACCCTGTTCTGATAGTTTAGAAATTTCGTGAAGGATATTTCTAGTTACCATGTTTTCTGCATTAAATGCAGTGAGCCTATGAAGAGCGCCCTGGCTGTCAGTAAAGACGGCCAGGTGTCGTTTCTTAATGGCATGATATATGGCTACTGACTCGGCATCAGTTGTGCTTGTCCAGTTGGAAATACACACACTTTCTTCAAAAACTATATCAGGAATTAGTGCGAGAGA
>NC_051421.1:13164643-13172143 GCF_015228065.2 Penaeus monodon | reverse complement strand
GAAACGTTGTTTTAATAGATTCCGATCCTTTGTTAATGAAATTGTAATCATAGGCTTACATGGTAGTCGTTTATTGGCTCGCCTCAAAAGATGTCTCGTGTTGGATAATTTTCTTGTTAAGATAAAGTGTATACGAATTTTGAATGTGTTCGTACTGTTGTTAATTATCATATAATATTATGTGATATTCATAGGATTCTTGAAAATGGTGGGCATTCGTAGCCCTATCGTATCGGTGGGATTTGAACCATGAAACCTAAGACATCTTTATCCGTCTCCCTGTCTCTCTCTTTATCTCTTTTTCCTTTCTCTCGTCCTTATCTCTCCATTTCTTAAAAAAATATCTGGTCTGCTGGTGTTATATGTTTTATGGCAAGCCTTGAAATCCCTGAATAATTTCATCTGTGGAAATGTACCGCTCTTATTTTAATGATCCCTCACACTGTATCCGCAGCCTCGACACAATATGTGAAATTCGTACGAAAAAAAAAAAATCTGATGAAAATTATCATTTCATAATATTTCGCTTCCAGTCATGGCTATGACACGTACCGTTAAAGAAAAAAAGAAGAAAAAACACTAAGAATTGAATTTGTTATGTCTGTAAGATGCCGATTCTTCGTTAAGAGAACAATCGAAGGGAGATAAAAAAAAAAAAAAAATCTGCTAAATCACTGGACTCGCACTATGTTCCTCTGTTCACTTTTCAGGAAACAAGAGCATCATGTTGATCCTGTTTCCCAATCCAAGCGGGGATTGAGTACAGGCGACTATGTAACAGACTTGCATAATTCGGTTATCCGCTGCAGGTGACAGATCCCTCGTCTCTCGCGTCCTGTGGAAGCTCGTAACTGCACACGACCTCAGCAATCCACTTTCCCGCCATTGGTTTTCTTCAGGTTCTAAAAGAGAGAGAGAGAGAGAGAGAGAGAGAGAGAGAGAGAGAGAGAGAGAGAGAGAGAGAGGGGGGGGGAGGAAGAAAAAAATATAAAAAAACGTGAAAATAAAATCTGAATGTCAGCGCGAGAATCCTTTCATTATCTTCCGAGGTTTTTTCTCGCAGTTACACCATTTGCGGGGAACATATACACAGAAACACTCCCGGCCACATTCTAATACGCGAGAAAGCTCGGTTCAAGACGATGGTACGTCTCCACCAACTCATCGCTCGCGTTATGGCAACACTCTCTCACTCTCTCTCTTTCAACGTTTTTTTCTGTGTCAATAGCAACTCTATTTTCTCTCTTTTTCATCTCAACTTTATTCTTTATGTTTTCTTTGGCAATGACTTTCTTTTTTCATTTTTAAATTCTATTTCTTATCTCTTTCTCAACATCCACTTCAGTCCTTCTTCTTTGTTTAGAATCATTAACTTTTAAATTTTTTTCTTCATCGAAAGCAACTTCGTTTTTTCTGTTTTCTTTATCAATAACTTTTTTTTCTCTTCCTCCTCCAGCACTAACTCTCCTATTCATGTAATTTCCTACACAAGGATTTTTTTCTTCTAGTTTCCCTTTCTGGTGCAAGACCACTTGTTCGATGACGTTCATTTGTTTGTTTGTCCATTTGTCAACAGGACTGTGTGGAAAGTCACTGACGAATTGTGATGGTCTTTTACGAATGGGTGGGTGATGGCCCACTTTGATAATGATGAGGGTTATAATGATGATCAGGTCTGTAATACTAATGCAGTAATGGTGGTGAGAGTAATGATGATGATAATAGTCATAATGATAATAACTATAATGATGATGATAATAACGATAATGATGTCCATGATAATGATATTAATATTACCTACCGGGAGCCATGGAAATTCCACGAAAAAGGAGGTAGTCCTCTCCACCTCTTTCACCCTCCTACTTTACGGATTCCCTTGCCCCTCTGCCTTTCCCTATCCCGCTCTACCATCCCCTCTCACTCTCAAATCTTCCTTTAAATTCACGCCTTCGCTCCCTCTTTAAGCCCTACATCTGCCCCCTCCCACTTCTCTCCTCTTCCTCCTTACCCCCGCATCCTCTTTTTTCTTTGAGGTCTTTCCCCCTCCCCTTTCCCTTACCCTTACCCATCCCTTTTCCCTCTTTCAGCCCCCTCCGTTTCCCCTTCCTCATCTCCCATCTTTTCTGTAATCCTCCTCCCTCTCCCTTTTTCTCTCTCCTCCCTTTCCTTTCCTCTTCCCCTCCTATTTCCCTAACATCTTCCTTGGAAATGACGACTATAATAGACCATGATAAAATCACGTTGAGACAGTAATCACGAGAAAAAGGCTAATGATAAGGCTCTAACCACATCATGTTTATAAATTGACATTAAATCGTTTGGTAAGAATAATCGAGACAGTAAGAATTACCAGATTTTACATCAAAATGAAACTTGGAATCAGTGAACCGGTAGTGTTAAAAACGGAGCGAGATTAGAGAGTTGAGTCAGTTGGAATCCATTTTCTTTCATGAGAGACCAAATCTGGCCATTATGGAGCCGAGCGAGATCCTGGGAAATGAAAGGTAAGTAAAAATAATTTCCTCTCAGCGCATCAGACTGACATGCAGACCAAACACCGAACTGTTGTTGTTGTATCATTAAGGAGAAGCCGTTTTTACCCTGGCCAGGGTAGAGAATTGTCATATTGATAGGAGAAATTGAAAACTCTTCAGCAGACATGACCTGAATTTAAATTCACCTGTTCCTAAAAAAAAAAGAAAAAAAAAGTTGGATGATAAATACGGAAGACTGTACTGCTAGAAAAAAATAATAATAAAAAAAAAATACGGCGAAGACCAAAAATAGGCAACAGGCAACAGACATGCAAGTTCACTAACACTACAAAGAACACCAACCTACGATAGAGAATATTATCAGATTCCCTAGTCCAGTAAGTAAAGATGCGCCACATGCGCCCTCATGGTCTGGCGGCAGTGATCGGGAGGCCGGATTCGGGAACTAAAAAGCGGACAAAAATTCTTGAGACGATGAACATGCCAAGATAAAATTCACAAGTTGTGCAAATAAACCGTAACGGGATTCTGTTGGAGTAATCAAATAGGTTATGGATATCCGAGGCTGTATGACCGTGGCCTTGTATCGTGGATGCGGTGTGTCATCATCGCTCAGTCAAGTACAAATAAGAATAATGATAACAGTAATTATAATGATAATGACAATAACAATAGTGCTAATGATACTACTACTAATAATGAGAATAATAATAATAATGAGAATAATAATAATAATGAATAATAATAATAATGAGAATAATAATAATAACGAATAATGATAATAATGAGAATAATAATAATAATGATAATAATAATGACCATAATAATAATAATGATAATGTTACGATATTACTAATAATAGTAATAAAGATAGTAATGATGATATAGTAATATATAATAATAATAATATTAATAATAAAAAACAACAACAACAGCAATAATGATAATAATAATAATAATAATAATAATAATAATAATGATAATAATAATAATAATAATAATGACAATAACAATAATAATAATATTGAAAATGACAATAATGATGATAACAACAAACAACAATAACCTGTAACAACAAATGCAATAATAATAATAATGATAATGATAGCAATATCACTGGTTATAAGACTGAATAATAATAATAATAATAATGATAATAATAATAATAATAATAATAATAATCATAATAATGATAATAAAAATAATCATAATAATGATAATAAAAATAATCGTAATAATCTATATTATAATAATAATCTATATTATAATTTCAAACATTTCAAGTATAAGGTACCTTTCTAACATTCAAATACATGAATTGAAGTCCGCAGTCAGGTGGTATAATATTATGCACGCCTTAAATATTTATAATTATGGTAAAAAAATATATATATACATGTCGTACATGTTGATCTATACAGTTCCTGATTGTATTGTCACACTAAGAATGATCATAAAAATAACATTGATCATGACGAAATCAATAACTTGAACAATGATAAAAGCGAGTCATATTTAGCAACAGTCACCATATCTTTCAAAGGTGCAATATTAAAATCAACAAGGTCAAAAACATGAAGAGCGCAGGCAACAATAGCACTGGCATAAAAAAGAGCGCAAATTCGCATCCTTCCTTCCCTTGCAAACTTGGCCGCCACGTGTGTCTCTCGCCTCAAGGTTGGCGCGAGACCTGGTGTGGCGGCCAGTGGGATTGCCAGTGTCGCTTCAGCCACGAAAGAGGTAGTACGCAAGACCCAGCTCCGGAGCGGCTGACGGCGTGCTTTTCTACTCTGGGGGGACTTGGACTCTAGCGTCTGGTGTGCCACGCTCTAAACTCTATAGAGGGATGTAGTATCTATATCATATGGACTTTATACAGTAATTGCGGTACAACGAAGAATACTTTGTTGCAAATGTGACACAAAAAAAATATACATTGGAATTTCGCATGGAGCGTAGTCACCACTGAATCAGCAACGTATAAGGTCAGTTGATGAGTAGTTTTGTATTTTTCTAAGTTTTGTCGCTCTGGTCAGCACTTCTTTAATGGTGATTGACGTCGACTTACATCTGACTAGTTTTGATTAGGTAATGATTTTGTTAACTTATTTGTTATTGGTAGAAAATGTGATCTATACAGTTATATTGTTTGAAGTTTCGTGCTTGACTTTACATATAAAAGTATTTGACAAAGGGAAACACACTGATAAGGATAAATGGATTGGTGGGTGGATGGCATGTCTGTGTCTGTCTGTCTCTCTCCCTCTATCACTCACACTCTCTCTCACTCTCCCTCCCTCTCTCTTTCGCTTTCTCATTCTTGTTCTCTTTCTCTCTCTCTTTACACACACACACACACACACACACGTGTGTGTGTGTGTGTAAGTACTGCTCCTGCACTCCCATGATTCGAACATTCTCACGAGAGACACCTGTAGTAACTCCCGCGGGAGAAATGGTCCTGGGTGGAGGGATATATATCACCCCGCCATATAATGGAGATTGCAGGGAGATGCTTTTGAAAACGTACCTCATGTTAGCCAATAATTACGTGAAGATGATCATGTGACGATGACAATAAATGATAATGGTAATGATAAAGATGACTGTACTGCCTAAAGTAAAACACATGCAGTCAGTTAAACCTTTGTTGTCAAGTTCACAAGCTGGTAGGCATAAACAGTGTATCCAAACTTGATGACAACAGTTTGCTTGCAGACACCCAGGCTCAAGTATGCGCGATCAAATGCTGTAAAAAAATAAATCCTCACAAGTTTGGAATTAAAACTGTATACAATATAGCGTAAAAAATGTACAGATATCAAGTAACAGTTACACAATGTGAGGCAAAAATGTAAGTATAAATCAGTATAAAAATTATAAAGAAAATACTGCTATACTAGCATCCTTCAAACATTAAACAAATAATTTCCTGCTCCTTATACTACTTTAAAGCAATTCCTGAGGAACCTAAGGCACTTTATATAAATTAACTAACTAAATACTAGATATTTTCACTAAATGAAAAGGAAACACAATATTATTCTTTGTTAAATAACTAAATTCAGATTCATAGAGATATCAGTATACTATAGAAATGGCACGTACTTACATCACATATCACATAAATGATACATCTTTGTTATTAACATATACTCAAACATCTGAACAAAACATTATCAATACTGTAAATAGTTGACTTGCAGTGTGGCCACCCTAAATCTTCACAAAACATGAATGGTCGAAAACTACACATACGGCGTATCACATGCCTTTCTAGCGAGGCCTCCGCGGATTCAAAAGAAAGCGTTTTTGTAGAGCTAACTGTGGCCAACAATTTACAGAAGTAAAGGAAATTCAATGGAATATTTCTTGTGTTGATGATGAAATAAAATAATCTCTTTGTAATCTTAACTCTATATGATATGAGACAAGGAATCCTCTATGATTCTTTTACACTCCCTGCCTGGTATCAGCAAATTTGCTATCGCCCCTCTGATACTGCATAAATGACTTATAGGAACTGAAACTTGAAATTTCAAAGAAAGAAATGGCCTCTTAGCACCAGGAACAGAAAGCATACAAAATGGTTTTCCACTTTCTGCACTTTGTCATCCTCACTTTGGATAACCCTTAATTCCATATGGCCATTGTGTACAGCAAACACTTCTGTCTTTCAGTAACACAACCCAGCACCATTTTCTGCGTTCTTGGAGTGAATGCAGATAGTCTTTCTTTCAACAATAAAAAAAACATGGATAAAAAGGTAAAAATAATCTGAGAGGGTAGAAACACGTTTCCCTTCTGTTTTCAAAAGGTCTTTCGTGTCAAGTTCTCCAAATGAGTCTTCTACATGGTCTACTCCAATTTTCTGTGTAAGAATAGTGGCAGGTGACAAGATGAAAGGATTTTCTGGGCAAGTGGATACATATACTAATAGTCAATTGTTAATTATGGCACATACTTCTGTCATGAAGATTGATAAAACATCATGGGTCAAAGTTTCATGAGTAGCTTCGGCTAGTATTGACTTACAGGATCTGAGGCGTTCCCCTATACCTCCCATATTTGGTGAGTGGGAGTGTTGAAGATCCATTAGGTGTCTGTCTGCTACAGCTGGTTTAGTCTTCTATTCTTCCATATCTACCTTAAAGCACTCTGTTGCACCAACAAAGCTGGTTCATTGATCAGATCTGTAAAGCTTGACTTTACCTCTGAGAGAGTAAGGACAGAGCCAAATTTTGGAAACAGTATTTTTTGCTTCAAGAAGTCTAACTTCTTTGTAAGTTTCTCATTGAACTGCTTTGATCACAAATATTTCATCCTTTCTGAAAGACTACACTTCTTTCAGCCCGTCCTTTAAACGATTTGGCACATGCACATCACTGCAACAGATCAATAGCATTTACAAGGCGATACCTCTCAGATACTCAATTGATGAAATGTCTGTCACACAGATTTTAGTTGCCTTTACCAGAGTGTCTGGTCTTACTTCCTTCTCATCTTCTGGTTGAACTAGCTGTGGAATTTCTTGCACAAGCTGTGGACTAGCTGTTTCTTGCACAAGATCACGACTACTCAAGAATATTTCAGATTCTTTCAGCCAGATGTCATTACACGAGAAAGCATTCGCCTTAGAGGGAGTTGCTCGATCAGTTGGATTCACAGACGTAGGAACATCATTCTACTGTTCTGGCTTAGTTGACCTGAGGATATGGTTCGCTCTATTTTCAATATACACATAAAGCGTTTGGTTGTGGGTGTAGCCAAGAACTACCTCACTGTCTGTGTAAAATTTCACTGTATCAATTTCTTCATTTTTTATTTTGTAATATTTCACTAAGCTCAACTGCTGCACTGCAGCACACAATTCTAAATGAGGTATAGTATGTCCATGTAAGTGTGCAACTTTAGCTTTTCCCATTAAAAAACCAAATTCTCAACTGCCATTTTCCTATGCAATTTTGGAATATGAAACCACAACAGTTGCTCCATTGGAAGCATC
>NC_051421.1:13152143-13159643 GCF_015228065.2 Penaeus monodon | reverse complement strand
AGAAAAAAAGAAGAAATTTACAAGATGGAAGGGAAAAAAATGCAAGCAATAAAAAAAAAAATTAAAAAAAGAGAGAGAGAGAGAGGGAGGGAGAGTGAGAGAGAGAGAGAGAGAAGGGAGGGAGGGAGGGAGGGAGAGAGAGAGAGAGAGAGAGAGAGAGAGAGAGAGAGAGAGAGAGAGAGAGAGAGAGAGAGAGAGAGAGAGAGAGAGAGAGAGAGAGAGAGAGAGAGAGAGAGAGAGAGAGAGAGAGAGAGAGAGAAGAGAGAGAGAGAGAGAGAGAGAGAGAGAGAGAGAGAGAGAGAGAGAGAGAGAGAGGGGGTGTGGCGAAGAGAGAGAGAGAGGGTGGCGAAGAGAGAGAGGGAGAGAGAGAGAGAGAGAGAGAGAGAGAGAGAGAGAGAGAGAGAGAGAGAGAGAGAGAAATAAATAAAGATAGAGAGACAGACAGATAGAGAGGGAGGGAGATCAGACAAGATACAGTTCCTGCTCCGCTGCAAGAGAGAAACCAAGGTACAAGAACCACCAGAGCTTCCCCATGCAACACGCGTGCAACAGACACTGAGGACAAGGGATCAAGATACTTGTGCCGTGTTTTTTTTTTCTTTCTTATTTTATTTTTTTATTTTTTTTTATTGATTTTTTTTTTGTAACTAATTCTTCACGAGCCTTGGCATTTACGAATAAGTTTCAAGGAAATGCGTCAATTTACCTCCTACTTTTAGAGAGAGAAATGCGCCCTCATGTTAACCTTTTCCTCTCGCCTTCCGTTTGTCATGTTCGCCGGTTGCCTCTGCGCATTAACATACTATTCAGGAGAAAACTGTGTGTATGTGCGTGTGGGTGTGTGTAAGTGTATACAAACGAGAAGGAGAGGGAGAGTGAGTGTGGGAGAGGGAAGGAGGGAGGGAAAGGGAAGGAAAGAGAGAGAGGGAAGGAAGGAGAGAGAGAGAGAGAGAGAGAGAGAGAGAGAGAGAGAGAGAGAGAGAGAGAGAGAGAGAGAGAGAGAGAAAGACAGAAAAGACCGAAAGAAAGAAAGAAAGAAAAGGTGATAGAGTAATAAAGAGAAGGACAGACAGAGAAAAAGAGAAGGAGAACGAGATAAGAGACAGAAAAAAAAAGAAAAGAAAGAGAGGAGAGAGGGAGCCACGAGCGCCAGTGCCAGAGAGCGATTCCCGGCGCTAATTCCTTCCGGCTCCCGGTTTTCTGGGCCTCTAAAGGGTGATGACGCCGCCGCCTCAATGGCACTGATTGCCACCTTTGCGAATCGCCTCCTCCCCCCCTTCTTCCTCCCTCCCTTCTCCCCCCTCCCTTACCCCTCCCCCCGGTTTCTTCCACTCTCTCCCCCCCCGGTTTCTTCCTCCCTCCTTCCCTCTCCCCCCTAGTTTCTTCCTCCCCCCTCCCTTCCCCCGGTTTCTTACTCCCTCTCCCCTCCCCCCGGTTTCTTCCTCCCTCTCCCCCCCGTTTCTTCCTCCCTCTCCCCCCCCTTTCTTACTCCCTCTCCCCTCCCCCCCTAGTTTCTTCCTCTCCCATTCCCTCCCCCCGGTTTCTTCCTCCCTCCCTCCCCTCCCCTCCCCTCTCTCCGATTTCTTCCTCCCCCTCCCCTCCCCCCTTCGCCGGTTTCTTCCTCTTGTTCCTTGTTGACTCTTCCAGCTAGCGTCTTCCTTCTCTGCTCCATCTCCCTTTCGCTTTTTAATGTTTTCCTTAGTTGGGCTGACTTTAGGGTCAGTGTGTGTACGTATGTATGTCTATCTATCTGTCTCTGTATGGAAATTATGTATGTATCTATTTATCTATCTGTTAATATCTATATCTATCTATTTGTATATATATCTGTTAATATCTATCTATCTATCTATGTCTGTATCTCTCTTCTATCTCTCTATCTATATACATCATCCATACATATGTATATATACACACATATATGTATGTATGTACACACACGCACACACACACACACACACACACACACACACACACACACACACAGACACACACACACACACACACACACACACACACACACACACACACACACACACATATATATGTAGACCTATATGGACGGTTACGAAAAGGGGCATGTAAGTGACTGCACAAGTTTTGCACAGATAATATTTCATTTCTTATCTTGCAGCGAACTGGCGGCGCTTCTGTTGAGAGAGGGGGGGGGGGGGAGGGAGGGAGGGAGGGAGAAGACAGACAGAGACAAACAGACAGGCAGACAGACAGAAAGACAGACAGACAGACAGACAGACAAACAGACAGACAGACAGAACAGACAGACAGACAGACAGACAGACAGACAGACAGACAGACAGACAGACAGACAGACAGACAGACAGACAGACAGACAGACAGACAGACTGGCAGGCAGGCAGGCAGGCAGGCAAAGAGAGAAAGAGAGAGAGAGAGAGAGAGGAGAGAGAGAGAGAGAGAGAGAGAGAGAGAGAGA
The DNA here is from genome assembly GCF_015228065.2 of Penaeus monodon. Lineage (NCBI taxonomy): Eukaryota > Metazoa > Arthropoda > Malacostraca > Decapoda > Penaeidae > Penaeus > Penaeus monodon. The sequence goes on along the minus strand of NC_051421.1, from coordinate 13,157,191 downwards.
GAGAGAGAGAGAGAGAGAGAGAGAGAGAGAGAGAGAGAGAGAAATGTAAGCTCATTCTGTCTCAGATCAAATGTTCATTAGTATTGAAAGTCACTGATCCGTTTATGACGAGAAGGTTGTTTGCAATTTCAATATTTATTTTATTCACTTCGTAACTATGAAGAGTATATTCAGTGTATCAAAATCCAAGCAAAAATTGAAGAAGGTCTGTATGCATTTTTGTATTGCGATGCATATTTCTTTAAAACTATTTTCTTTGAGATTATTAATGATAATGCAAGTTCAAATGAATATATTTGCATGCATTAAACTTTTATAGCAGCTGGGTTCTGATTTTTTTTTTTTGTGGGGGGGAATAAATCTTCAGACTCTGAGGTATGTCTTTTTATATAATTGTATTTATTTGTGTTTGTCTCGTTTCGTGTCCTTTCACAGTTATTTGTTTACTTGTTCATTCTTTAATTTATATGTGTGTAACTGTGTGTGTATGTGTATGTGTAAGTGTGTGTAACCGTTGGTGTATGTGTGTATACAAGTATGTGACTGTGCGTGTATGTGTGTGTGTAAGTGTGTGTAACCGTTGGCGTATATGCGTATATTATGTATGAAAGTGTGCGTGTATCTGTGTGTGCAAGTGTTGTGTAACCGTGGGTGTATGTGTGTATATATGTAAGTGTGCATGTATGTGTGTGTATGTGTGCGTGTATAGGTATGCGTGTGTTTGTATGCATGCACGTGTGTGTGCTTGCATTTAACGTGGAAAAACTGTTTCGCCGCGTTCCGTCTCCACGCCCATCCGAACGCGAAGGAAGGCACAGTGTTATTCAGACTCCGAGGACAGGCGAAGGACCCGCCTCGATCTGGGTCGCATGGCTTCCCTCGCGACGGAGCTTCTGAGCGTCGTAAAGCAGGCTGGTCGTCGCTATAATTTGCAGGGAGGAGTCGTCACACGCCCCGCCTATTTTTTGCGAGAAATTTCCGTTGGTTGTGTCTCAGGAAGGAATAAAGTGCTTGACTCATGCGTCTTTTGCCATTTCCTACCAAAGCGTTTTTTCTATACATAAATGCATGCATACATACATGCATACTTACATACGTACTCACACACACACACACACACACACACACACACACACACACACACATACATATATACATACATACATACATACATACATACATATATATGTACGTATGTGCGTACATACATACATACATACATACATACATACATACATACATACATACATACATACATACATGCATACAAACAATTACATTTATACATACAAATACACACAAATACATGCATACATACATAATTACACATACAAACAGACATACATACACATTAGCATATCCATACATGCAAATTTATAGATACACCCACACATACAGACATCCTTACATGCATATTCCCAAACAGACATATCCTGGAAGCGAATCTGCAGAGCCTTTGTGCGTCGTGGATCTCCATCCTGAACCGCCGCCCCTCGCTCCTTCGGGATCCCACTTTTCCTCCACAAAACCGAAGACAGAGGAGACGACTCCCTGGGCTGTAGGATGCCAAGGATTGTGTTAAAGTCCTTCTGGTTCTTTCTTTGTGGCACCTCCTGCGACGGGCCCGACAGCTTGCGCAAAACGGAGGAAGTGAGCTTTTCCTGTGAGGTGTCTTTAGCTTTATGGGGGAGGGGGTGGGGTTGGTCAGAGAAGGCAAGATAAAAGCAAGATATTAACTCAGCGGATCACAGAAATGGAACCGTCAAGTCTTTTGCATAAACTCTCCTGGCCGAAACGACGCGTCTGTCGAATATTACTTCGGCCAAAACTTATATCGGCTAACATTTCTTCGGCCAAAAAAACACCTCGGCTAAAAACTGCGTCGGCCGAAAGTCCCTCGCAGAAAATCAGTCAGGCCAGGTCATTTGTCGCGGCGGAGCGGTCATTCGTCACTTAGGAGCGGCCGAGGTTCCTGTCTCCTTCGTCAGGGCCCGAAGCTGCGTTCAGGTGCCGGGGGGAGTCCGAAGGCTAAGAGGACTTAGAGTACGTGTTACATTTTTAAGACTAAATATAAAGGAAATGTGTGCACAAATACAATACTGTATAGGGTATAGGCCTCTTTTTATTGTGAGGTATGGCAGTGCCACCCTTGGCTAAGTGCCCTTCCTAATCAGCCGCGGTCCAACGGGTTTTCAAACACTTGACCAATCACCCTGTGAGGCGAACTCACTTCCACTTGTGCCTCGGTGGTGAATTCCTCTCCGACGCATGCGTTTGGCTCTTAAGACGATATGTCGTTTTCCATGCTCCGGCGGGGAATACACGTGTGTGTGTGTGTGTGTGTGTGTGTGTGTGTGTGTGTATGTGTGTGTGTGTTTGTGTGTGTGTGTGTGTGTGTGCGGGTGTGTGTAATACACATAAGTGTCTACATGTATTTATGTATATATGTATAACTATAAATATATAGCAAGCCAGCATTCCAACCTTCCTCCACTCATTAAGCGTCCTTCAATGTAAGGGTTTAACCAGGTTAACTTCCCTGAGCAATCTCGGCTTGATATCCCAAATTTGATTACTGACGCGGCCTGTTAGGCATTCATAAGCTAGAGAAAACTACCTTCGGCTGCAATGTGACTTCGCCTACCTGTGTCTTGCAACGGACTGTCCTTTGTTGCACCGAGCGGAAATGGGACCGAATGCAATTGCACGCCGCCGCCATTTATTCATCCGGGCTTAATCCGTTTCGAAAATTCACTTTCGCTTTACAATAGACTTAAAAGAGAGAGAGAGAGAGAAAAAAAAGAACAGGAATATATGCCTCCTGATTCAATTTTTCAATGAAGCCGTTTGAGTGCGTTTGGCATGATGCTGGTGATCAGAAACAATCCCGTGATTATATTGTCTCTCCGATTCTGAAAAAGAGCCCCTTGATGGTTTAATTGATTTGGAGCCAGCGACGACCAGCCCTGGCGCAGGTTATCAGGAATATTACAATGGCTGCTTTGGAGAAAAGGTTGGCGAGTTTATTTTCATTTTCAGTGGAGTTGTATCATGCCATTGATATAATGTTAGTGATGATAGTGGTAAGGATAATGGTAGTGTAGAGTCAACAGGGACACTGATTAAGTGATTATATATGTGTGTGTGTGTTTGTGTGTGTGTGTGTGTGTATTATGTATATATATATATATATATATATATATATATATATATATATATATATATATATATATATATATATGTATATATATATATATATATATATATATATATATATATATCACAATTTTCCTGCCTCCCTCCCTTTTCCTCTACCTATTTCTTCCCCGACTCCCTCCCTCTCACCCTCTCTGCCCCCTCGCTCACTTCCCTTTCGCTCTCTCTCTCTCTCTCTCTCTCTCTCTCTCTCTCTCTCTCTCTCTCTCTCTCTCTCTCTCTCTCTCTCTCTCTCTCTCTCTCTCCCGCTCCATCATGCCCCTCTCGTCCCCTCACGTAAGCGCAAATCGCTTCATTTTCGCCGATTGGATTCTCAGAATTCAAGCTTCGAGTCACAATCTTGATCAAGTTAGCCTTTCGACGTATCAAGTTTTTGCTCGTTCGAGAGACGAACTTTCCCCTCTGATTCGATCTCGCCTTACGACAAGAAGGGGCTCGTTACGGCGAGAAGGCAACGCGTTAACCTCGTCTTGGGTTAATGCGGTCTCGTGTGTGCAGGATCCGCCGGTAATTCTGGCCTGTCGTCGCTCTCTGTGTCAGCGAGCGGCGCCCTCTGTCGCTATGTTTATTTGTTGGTCTGTGGTGGCCTTTTTTTCTTGGTATTCCTTGTACACGCATACACACGCAGGCACGCACACGTGCGCACGCACGCACGCACGCACACACACACATAAACACACATAAACACACACACACACACACACACACACACACACACACACACACACACACACACACACACACACACACACAACAACAACAACAACAACAACAACAACAACAACAACAACAATAACAACAACAACAAACTCCAACGTACGAATTCACGTCACGAAGAGCACTTCATTCCTAACTCTCACCAAAATGTCATACACACAAACCACAAATATCGCTCCGTATCCACATTGCGCAAGGGAGCAACGAAACAAAAGCGGAACGCCCCGCGCAATGCCGCGACCCCGGTTCCGGAAGAGAGCAATTAGGTAAATTCCTAAGCACTTAATATTAACAATATCAACGTCTCTAAACAGGATGCGAGCCGAGCGGTTGTTCAGAGTTTAGCAACAACTATTCCGTCGCCGTTAGTTTGTCTCTGCTGGTTCTGTTCCGGCGTTGATTAATGGCCAATTAGCACAAAGATTATTGCCTACTTCCTGCTGATATGATGCCAAAGAGTTAAATCCAGGCGAGGGTGTGGCGGAAGCTGGCTGGTTGTAGAGGCGACGGTAAAATAGGAGTTTGTGGCCGTGTTGTCCATAGGTGGTTCCTCTCGCCGCTCTTGTGGCTGGGTATCTGCACGTCTGGATATGCCATTAGGTTTTTTTTTGTTTTTGTTTTTGTTTTTTCTTTCTTTGTCTTCCTTGCTTGTTTTCGATTTGTGTCTCACTTTCTTGCCGTTTTTCTTTCTTTCTTTCCTCTCTCTCTCTCTCTCTCTCTCTCTCTCTCTCTCTCTCACTCTCTCTCTCTCTCTCTCTCTCTCTCTCTCTCTCTCTCTCTCTCTCTCTCTCTCTCTCTCTCTCTCTCTCTCTCTCTCTCTCTCTTCTCAATCTCTCTCTTTCTGCTCCTCCTCCACTCTCCTTCCGTACTTCCTGCCGCGCCAACATCTACGGTCATTAGCGGCCTATTCAAAATACGGCGATAACGTGCGGCTTTCGGGCGAATCACCCAAGTATGGCATTATGATAAAGTACTGTGGCGAAAAAGGGTAAAAATGAGTTAACGATTAGGATAAGTGGACAGAAGGGGATGAAGAAGAGAGGGAAAAGGAAAGGAGAAGAAGAAAATACCATGCAAAATTTATAAAGGCGAAAGGATCCCCTACATTTGACCTC
>NC_051421.1:13134643-13142143 GCF_015228065.2 Penaeus monodon | reverse complement strand
TAACTATCCATGGAAATTCGCTTACATAGTTCATCTTATCTCTTCTTTTTCTCTTCTCTTAACACCTACGAAAAAGTTATTCAAAACTCTAGGAAAACCTGTATACGAGAACACACAATTCATATTTTATCATTTCCGTCTCACGCAAACGTAGTCAACACGAACCTTTTCTGCATTGCTGAATTTGCACGTGGATACATTTTTTTTCTTCTCTCTCTCTTTAACCCAAGTGTAGAATTATCCAGAGAAAACACAGTGGAATATACACCTTAACCTGTGATGGCGGTAGATTGTCCAAAATGCATGTAAGACGTAACTTCCTCGAGCTGAAGTTAGCAAAGGAAAGAGTGAGAGAAGGAAGGAACGGCTGGAGTAAAATCAAAAGGAGTTTAACGTTTTGTTCAAAGGAATAAACCGAATGCTGACGTAACAAGACGTTTGCTTTTGAAGAAGGAGAGAAATTCGCAATGTTGATAAAGAGTTGCTAGGGAGATGGAAAGATCTTGTTAAGAAAGTGAGACAGATTTTAAAAAAATCTTCATCTCTCTTGTTTATTCTCATCTCTCTCTTCATCTGATTCTCGCTTATGAATATAATGATTGGTTAATGATTGGCAGTGTTTTGATTCATATGCAAATCGACTCCACTATCTGCCGTGACGTCACTGGCCTTGGATAAACGACGAGCCAATTTCGGCCTTAGGCTCACTTACTCCCTTGGCTTGCCGGCGCCTGTGGCTTACTGTTCCCTACTCTGTCTGTCTGTCCGTGTCTGTGTGTTTGTCTGTCTGTCTGTCCGTCTGCCTCTCTCTCTCTCTCTCTCTCTCTCTCTCTCTCTCTCTCTCTCTCTCTCTCTCTCTCTCTCTCTCTCTCTCTCTCTCTCTCTCTCTCTCTCTCTCTCTCTCTCTCTCTCTCTCTCTCTCTCTCTCGCTCTCTCTCTCTCTCTCTCTCTCTCTTCTCTCTTTTCTCTCTCTCTCTCTCTCTCTCTCTCTCTCTCTCTCTTTCTCTCTCTCTCTTTGATAATGGTAACATTATGATGAAAACTAATGATAAAAAATAATGATAATAATGATTCATCAACAACATGAATAATAATGGTAATGATAGTGATTAATAACCATAACAACAATAACAGTCAACAAAAACAACAACAATAATGATAGTAACAATTATATAGTAATAATAATGAAAATGGTAATGATAATGACAATACTTGTAATGCTAATGAAAATAATGCTAATAATAATAATAATGCTAATAATAATAATAATGATAATGATAATAGATCTAATAATATGATGTGGATAAAAAATGATCCGCACCGGCGACCCACGATGAACATGGAAAAGCCAGTTGAAGAAGAAGAAGAATGGTAATAACAGCAGTGTGCCTATCTCACTATTCTGCACACACTACCACTCCGCCCCCCCTCTCTCTTTTAACTTTATCTGTCTATCATTCTATCTGTCCATCTGTCTATCTCGGTCTATCATTCTCTCTCATTGATAATAATGATGACAGTAAGAGTAATGATGATAATGATGATGATACTGACGATAATGATAGTGACAATAATAATGATCATACTAACAATATCGATAGTGATGATAATGATGATAATAATAACAATACGACTAATAATAGTTATGATAATGATGATAGCAATGGAATGATGATAATGATTGCATTAACAATAATTAGTTACAAGAGAGAGATAAGAATCAGAATAAGGATAATGGCAACTAAAATTTGGATAATATGATGATGATGTTAATAAAACAATCAAAACAATAAAAGGGATGATAGTGATAATAATGATAACAATAATAATGATAATGATAATAATGATGATGATGACAATGCTAAAATGCTAATAATAATAATAATAATAATAATAATAATAATAAAAATAATAATAGTAATAAAGATAATAATAATGATAATAATAGCAATAATAATAATAATAATAATAATAATGATAATAAAAAAAAAAATAATAATAACTATAACAATAATAATGATAATGATAATGATAATAACAAAACACGCCAATTACCTACAGACAGAATAGCTCTTAAACATGGAACAGCGAAACGAGACTGTACAGGAAACAAGGCTTATGAGTTGCTGTTCAAGTTACAGACGGAAAGAGGCGCCTGAGAATAAAATCGAAATAGGGTTGATGGAGAATTTTTGAAATATCAAGATATTGGAAATGAGTGTTTAAAAAAATATATATCCGTTTATTTATTTATTCATTTATTTAAAAAAAAATGTTTTGCGTCTCAAAAAAAAAGGGTTGATGGAGATTTTATTTTAATGATATTGGAAATGAGTGTTTTTATTTATTCATTTACCTGTTCATTCATTAAATATATATATATATATATTTTTTCTTTTTTATATTCTGCGAGTTTTTGGGAGTGGGAGGAGTCGATATAGAGTAATAAAGTATAAAAATGGAAAGGTAAACAGAGGGCAATTTATGCATAAAAGTGTAAGAGAAAGGACAGTATATTCAATGACGAAAGTGAAAAGGAAAAAAAAAACATAAATATTATATTAGATAACAAATATGATAAAAAAGGAATAGCTTAAAACAGTTAACGGAATACGGGAAGTACTGATGATTCACGAAAATAAAATGATCGAAAAAGAGATTTTAAAAGATAGTAAACATGACGATGGAGTGAAACGAATCTTACGGACAGCGACAGAACGGGTAGGTCATCGTCATCCTCGCATCTCTTCCTTTCCTTTTCACTGAAGAAAAGGCTATGATGCTTTGTACAGGGAAGGGTATTGGCGTGGCAGCCCGGACGTTGTTGTTGCTTGCAAATTCCAGCAGAGAATTATATCAGAATGAGACAAGATGGCGGATCCGGCGCGTTGGAACTCAGCAATAAGATTTAAATCTCATTTTCAGAACCCGGGTCCCTCCATCGCGAGTTTGTCTCCCCTCCTCCTTCCTCTCCTCTCTCTCGCTCCTCGCCTCTTCATCTCTTCTTCATCGTCTTCTTCTTCTTCTACTTCTCTCTCTCTCTCTCTCTCTTTCTCTCTCTCTGTCTCTCTCCCTCGCTGTTTGCCTCTTCCTTTCTCTCTCTTTCTCTTTTCCTTTTCATATCATCCTCCATATCTTTATATTTCTCCTTTTTTCTCCTGACCCCCATGACCCGAGTTCCCAACCAAGTGCCCTTCGCATCCAGGACTGACACCATTCGCGGGCAACACGGAACGGGACCACAAATTGGCACCATAATTTGGCACCGCGACCATTGCCACTTTCCCCCTCTCACTCGCTATCGAAACGGCCGTCATTTTACTCTTGCTATTATCATCAAACGCGCCCAAATGACCCTAAATGTTTAGCAACTCGAGCAGTAAAACACGCGGTCATTGCATTACCATTACAGTGGGCGCTGCCAAGCCATGCTCACGGCTTCTATAAACCCCGTCAAGTATGGCTGCTGTGCTTCCGATGTTCATTTGCGTTCGTCTGCCAGTTCGGAGGGCTTGCTTATCTATCGCTGCCCTCCCCTCTTTTTCTGCTTGGATAGTCACACACACGCATACACATACACAGACGCACACATACACATACACACACATACATACACACACACAACACATAAACACACACAACACATAAACACAAACACAAACACACACGCACACATACACACACACGCACACGTACACGCACACGCAAACACACACACACGCACGCGTACACATACACACACGTACACGCACACGCAAACACACACACACACGTACACACACACGCAAACACACACACACACACACATACACGGACACGCACACAAACACAATATATATATATATATATATATATATATATATATATATATATATATATGTATGTATGTATATATAAATATACATATATATATATATATATATATATATATATATATATATATATATATATATATATATATATATGTGTGTGTGTGTGTGTGTGTGTGTGTGTGCAGATAGAACAACGAAGGGAAGAAGAAAACATACGTATGTTTTTTTCTTGTTTTTTCCTTCGATGGTCTTTTTGCAAATTGTACAACAGAATTCCACACACATACGTTTGTGTATGTGTTTATATATATATATATATATATATATATATATATATATATATATATATATATATATATATATATACATATATATATATGTATATATATATATATATATATATATATATATATATATATATATATATATATATATATATATATATGCATATATATGCATATATATGCATATATATATATATATATATATATATATATATGAGGGCCGCGGTGGGCGAATGGTTAAAGCGTCGGACTCAAGACTGTCACGACGGCAATCTAAGTTCGAGGGTTCGAGTCACCGGCCAGCGCGTTGTTCCCTTGGGCAAGGAACTTCACCTCGATTGCCTACCTAGCCACTGGGTGGCCAAGCCAGCCCAAGTCAGTGCTGGTCCCAAGCCCGGATAAAATAGAGAGAATGATTACCTAAAAGGTACCACCGGCACTCTCCGTGGAAAGGAACTGGGGACCCTACCACGTACTCACTCCAAGAGCATCACAACATGAAAACTACAATTAAGTATCACGCTGTGTCCACGGCGGCTCAGACATGAACCTACCGTTAAAAGAAGATATATATATATATATATATATATATATATATATATATATATATGTATATATATATATGCATATATATATATATATATGCATATGAGTGTGAGTGTATATATATGTATATGTATATATATACATATGTATATATATATATATATATATATATATATATATATATATATATATATATATATATATATATATAGAGAGAGAGAGAGAGAGAGAGAGAGAGAGAGAGAGAGAGAGGCAGACAAATAGACAGACAGTGAGAAAGGAAAAAAGGATTATACACTCACACACACACACACACACTCACACAGACTCACCTTCTACCTCTCTTTCTCACACTCAAATATGCATTATTGGCAGACACGCAGAGGGCAGGGAAATGAAAGATAAATACCCAAAACCGGACATGCATTTAACGCACGAAAAAGGAGCTACAGAGAACATCCGATAGCCAGGTGAGGAAAGAATCGGAAAGAAAAAAAGAAAAGAAACCAAGCGTCAAGAGAGAGAGAGAGAAAGAAAAAGAAAACCAGCGTCAAGTAGAGAGAGAGAAAGAAAAAGAAAACCAGCGTCAAGAGAGAGAGATAAAGAAAAAGAAAAGAAAAAGGAAGAAAACAAAGGAATAAAACATATATTCGAAAGGTTATCCCCACACAAAGCGGAATCATGGCGTGGCACCAGCAATTTCACGCTTCTGTTCGCTTCGAGTGATGTCTTTTTTCCTTCTTCGTTTTTTTTTCCTTTCTTTCGTATTTTTTTTTCTCTCGCGTTTTTTTTGTGTGTGAGGTGGTAGGAAGGGGGAGGAGGGGAGGAGGGGAAGGGAAGGAAGGAGGGAGGAGGCGAGGGGAGAGGGAGAGGTAGGGAGGGAGGAGGAGAGGAAAGGGGAGAGGAGAAGGGAGGGAAGGAGGGAGGAGGGGAGGAGAGGAGAGGAAGGAAGAGGGGAAGGTGAGGAAGGGAGTGAGAGGGAGGGAAAGGAGAGGGCGGAGGAGGGAGAGAGGGAGGGAGTAGGGAGGAGGAGAGGGGAGGGAAAGGAGAGAGAGGGATGAAGGGAGAAGAGGAAGGGGTTAGGGAGGGAAAGGAAAAGAGAGGGAGGGAAGGGAGGGAGAGAGGGAGGAAGGAGAGAATCTTCCAGGAAAGAAAAATCTCCGGCTTCTCATATTCGAAGAGAGAGATAGCCTGATAATTCTTCCTCATGGATTTTCTATGAGGCGATGACTACCTTCTTTTTCATCATTTTGCTTTCTCGCTCTCTCTCTGTCTCTGTCTGTTTGTCTGTCTGTCTATCTATCTGTCTATCTGTCTGTCTGCCTGTCTCTCTCTTTCTCTCTTTCTTTCTCTCTCTGTCTATCTCTCTTTCTCTCTGTCTCTCTCTCTGTCTCTCTCTCTCTCTCTCTCTCTCTCTCTCTCTGTCTCTCTCTCTCTCTCTTTCTCTCTCTCTCTCTCTCTTTCTTTCTCTCTTACTCTGTCTGTCTCTCTCTCTTTGAAGGAGGAATAAGAGTAAGAGAAGGAGGAGGTGCAGGAGACGGAAGACGAGGAGAAGGAGAAGGAAGAGGAGGAAGAGTAAGATATAGAAGATGAGAATCAGAAAAAAAAACGGAAGAGGAAGAGGCAAAAAATAAAGAAAGAAAAAAAGATCAGAGGGAAGAGAAAAAGGAAAGAAGCGAAAGGGGGAGAGAGAGCAGTAAGAGAAACAGAAAGAGAGCACAGCCAAGTGACCGAGACCCAGACTCCGTTTCCGATCGCCTTTTGCATGTAAACACACCCGTGATGTAGAGGAATAATGGTAAATAAAGATGGTAATAAAGGTAGTAATAATGATGATGGGAAGAAGAAGGAAGACAGAGAAAAGGAAGAATGAGGAGGACAGGGAAGAAGACGAGGAAGGAAGACAGAGAAGAAGATGAAGAAGTCAAAGAAGATGATGATGAACAAGAAGAACGAGAGAAGAAAGTTATGAATAATAGTAGTATCCGTAGTAATAATGATGATGAGAAGAAGGAAGACAGAGAAAAATGAAGAATGAGGAGAGAGAGAACTAGAGGAAGGAAGACAGAGAGGAAGAGGAAGAAGACAGAGAAGATGAAGAAGAAGAAAGAGAGGAGAAAGAAAGGTGTTATTTATGGTAATAGTAACATCAGTAGTAATAATGATGGTGAGAAAGAGAAGATGAAGAGTGAGTGATAAGGAAAAAAAGAAGAAGAAGAAGGAGGAGAAGAAGAAGAAAATAGAAAATAATGATGATAATGAAGATAACAACAACAATAATAACAATAATAATGAAAAGGAAAAGAGATGGAGATCAAAACAGAAAGAGAAAAAGAGGTAAAAAGAAGAATAAAGAGAAAAAAGAGAAAGAGTAGAAGAAAAAGAAGAGAGAAACCGATAAAGAGAAAGATAAGAAAAAGAAAATGATAAGAAAATAATAAAGAGAAACATAAGACAAGAAAAGAAGAAGAAAAAAGAAAAGAAGAAGAAAATGAAAAAAGAAAAAAAAAAAAAAAAAAGAAAGAAAATAATAAGAGGAAAAAGAAAGAATAACAGACGAACAAGGAGAAGACGAAGAGGAGAGAACGGGCAAGACAGTCACCCAAGCAGAGAGGTTTCCTGCGCAGGTGTCTCCGCGAATTCTACCCTTTTATCACATTAACTTTTCCATGTAAACACACTTGCGCCACCTCTTGCAACAGGAATTTGCAAGCCCGCTTTGCAACACGGGCGGAGGAGGAGTCTCTGGCGTATATTCCTGCAGTAGAATTGCTATCTGTTTGCTGTCGATCGCGATCCAAGGGGTGGGGGGTGGGGGTGGGGGGTGAATGGATAACGAGAGTAAATGTCGAATGAAT
>NC_051421.1:13117143-13129643 GCF_015228065.2 Penaeus monodon | reverse complement strand
CACACACACACACACACACACACACACACACACACACACATATATATATATATATATATATATATATATATATATATATATATATATATATATATGGTTCTGAGTGTTGGGTGTTAAAGTAGATAGACAAGAAAAAGATCAATAGTTTTGAAATGTGGTGTTACAGACGAGTACTGCGTATTAGCTGGACAGAGAAGAAGACGAATGATGAAGTGCTGAGAAAAATAAATTGTGGAGACCGACTGTTGGACATCTTGAACAGGAGGAAGTTAAAGTTTATTGGTCATGTAATGAGAAGTAAAAGTATTGAGAAAAACTTGCTGACAGGGATGGTGATAGGAAACAGAGGAAGAGGCAAACCGAAGACAAGACTGAGCGACAATATCAAAGATATTTGCGGGCTGTCGATGGTATAAGTGGAAAGAAAAGCGTAAGATCGAGTTTAGTGGCGAAGGATGGTGGAGAGGTCCACGGCTGCTCAAACATGAGCATACCGTTATTGATTTTGATATATATATATATATATATATATATATATATATATATTTTTTTTTTTTTTTTTTTTTTATGATGATCAGATTGTGGCAGATATCTTTTATGAATGGATGCCCTTCCTGACGCCAACCCTCTCTATTTATCCGGGTTTGGTACCGGCACTGACTTGGGCTGGCTTGCCCACCCAGTGGCTACTTAGGCAATCGAGGTGAATTCTTTGCCCAAGGGAACAACGCACCGGCCGGTGACTCGAACCCTTGAACTCAGATTGCCGTCGTAACTGTCTTGAGTCCGATGGTTAACCACTCGGCCACCGCGGCCGCTCAGTCTTGTCTTTGGTTTGCCTCTTCCTCTGTTTCCTATCACCATCCCTGTCAGCAAGTTTTTCTCAATACTTTTACTTCTCATCTTCTGCTTCTTCTTAGCTTTATCCCATTTCGCCATGATGATCAGGTTCTGGCAGATATCTTTTATGGCCGGATGCCCTTCCTGACGCCAACCCTCTCTATTTACAAGGGCTTGGGACCGGCACTGTCTTGCCCACCCAGTGGCTAGGTAGGCGATCGAGGTGAAGTTCCTTGCCTAAGGGAACAACGCGCCACCCGGTGACTCGAACCCTCGAACACAGATTGCCGTCATGACAGTCTTGATTCTGATGCTCTAACCACTCGGCCACCGCGGCCTCCGCTTTATCTCATTCTTATATTGGGTTGCCATGATTAGGTTCTGGCAGATATCTTTTTTATAGCCGGACGCCCTTCCTGACGCCAACCCTCTCTATTTACCCGGGCTTGAGACCGGCACTGACTTGGGCTGGCTTGCCCAACCAGTGGCTAGGCAGGCAATCGAGGTGAAATTCCTTGCCCAAGGGAACAACGAGCCTCGAACTCAGATTGCCGTCGTGACAGGCTTGAGTCCGATGCTCTAACCACTCGGCCACCGCGGCCTCTACTTTTACTGTTCATCATATGACCAATAAACTTTAGTTTCCGTTTGTTCAAGATGTCCAACAGCCATCTTTACAGTTTATTTTTCTCAGCACTTCATCATTCGTTTTCTTTTCTGTCCAAACTCCCCAAACATGAAACCAAGACAATTGGGGAAGGCCTACGTCCAACAACGGACCCTCAATGGCTGATGAATGAATGAAATGAACTCGTCTCTAACACCACAGTTCAAAACTGTTGACCTTTTTCTTGTCTATCTTCTTCAGCACCCAACACTCAGAACCATATGACGCAATTGGGAAAACTAATGAATTCAATAACCCCAGCTTTGTCCGTAAGGTAATGCTTCGGTCTTTCCAGATGTTATTGAGAGCTACTGTGGCGTTTTTGGCAATGGCAATTCCTCTTTTTATCTCCGGTGAATCATCATATGTATTAGTAAAAACAGCTCCAAGATAAGTGAACTCTTTCACATTTTCCACAACCACTCCATTGATTGTAACATGTTCATCATCGTTCATTGCCGGTTATCTTCGAATCTTCATGGTCTTAGTTTTCTTGGCATTAAGAAATAAACCGGCCTTTTCGCTTGCTTCTCTAACTTTATCTAGTAGTTGTTGTAGTTCAATGATACTGCTGGCAATTAAAACTATATCATCGGCGTATCTTAGATTTGATATTTCTAGAGCACCTCTCATAATTGCTTCAGAATATATATTAAAAAGGCGCAGAGACAGAATACAACCTTGTTGTACTCCTTGGTTGACTTCGAACCATTCTGTTAACCCATAAGTGGTTCTTACAGTTGCTTGTTGTTGGTCATACATGGCTATTATTAGCTGGATGATGTGTTTTGGAAATTTCATATCGTTCATGTTATTCCAGAGGATATCGTGATCAACAGTATCAAAAGCTTTCACATAATCGATGAAACACAGGTATAGGTCTTTCTGATGTTCTCTGTTTTTCTTTATGATCAATTTCAGATTTAGAATCTGGTTTCTGGTACCTTTTCCAGGGCGAAAACCTGCTTGTTCGTCTGTAGTTTATTCTCATAACTTTATCTTCATTCTTTCAGCAATAATTTTCAACAAAATTTTGCTACTGTGACTTATTAATGCAATTGTCCTGTTATTGTTGCACTGGAGTGCATCACCTTTTTTGGGAGTAAAGACTGATTTTACCTGGTCTTCGGCCATCTTCTTTCATTCCAAATTTTCGTACAAAGTTTGTAGAAGTATTCAACACTTTCGCCAACATTCTTGATTAGTTTTGCTGTTATTTCATCTATTTCCGGGCTCTTGTTATTCTTTAATTCTTTTATGGCTTTTATAACTTCGTCTAGCAGTGGCGGTGGTTCATATTCGCTGTCATTGAGTCTAATTAATGTTGTTGTTAGATCTTTATTCTTTTTGTATAGGTTGGAACAATATTGATTCCATCTATCTTTGACTTCTTTTCCATCACATAAAACTAGTCCATCTTCAGTTTTGATAGTGTCCATTGTAGGTTTAAATTTTCGAGTAATGTTTCATACTTCTTGGTAGAGTTCTTTAGTTGTTTTATTGATAGAACAGTTTTCAATTCTCTGGCAATGTTCATTTATATTTTTTTCCTTTTCTCGTCGCAATAATCTTTCAATTTTTGTTTTTTGTTTTTTGTAAATTAGTTCTTCAACTGGATTATTGATACCCTTTGATTTTAAGCATCTTCCTGTTTCAATTTCACTTAGTGTTTCTTCAGATATCCAGGGGGAATTTGTTTTTTTCTTATTGGCGATAGTTTCTTAAGCAGCACTCAGCAGGAGTTCTTTTCCTTCTTCCCACAACTCATTTGGTGTTTTATCATCTTCACATTGATTGAGTACTTCAAATTTGTTTGACACTGTAATTCTGTAATCGTTGTCAAGAGTTTTGTAGTTGATCTTTAGAGGTGGTGTTGGATGCTCCATTTTTTTGAGTCTTATTTGAAAGTCGATAGTTAGTAGTTGGTGGTCACTGTTGCAGTCGGCACCAGGTCTGATCTTGGCATTTTTTATACAACTTTTCGATTTCTGGTTCAACACAATGTAGTCAATTTGGTTGCGTGTTCTTTTGTCTGGTGAAAACCACGTGTACAAGTGTTTTGGGTGGTGTTGGAACAATGTGTTGGCTATAACTAGATTATTTGTACTACATCATCAATAACGGTATGCTCATGTTTGAGCAGCCGTTGACCACTCCACCATCCTTTGCCACTAAACTCGATCTTACGCTTTTCTTTCCACTTGTACCATCGACAGCCCGCAAATATCTTTGATATTGTCGCTCAGTCTTGTCTTCGGTTTGCCTCTTCCTCTGTTTCCTATCACCATCCCTGTCAGCAAGTTTTTCTCAATACTTTTACTTCTCATTACATGACCAATAAACTTTAATTTCCTCCTGTTCAAGATGTCCAACAGTCGGTCCCCACAATTTATTTTTCTCAGCACTTCATCATTCGTCTTCTTCTCTGTCCAGCTAATACGCAGTACGATTGATCTTTTTCTTGTCTATCTACTTAGCACCCAACACCCCATATGATGCAATTGGGAAAACTAATGAGTTCAATAACCTCAGCTTTGTCCGTAAGGTAATGCTTCGGTCTTCACCTCTTTCATTTATATCTCCAATGCCGAATTTTCCACAGATGTCATTTTTTAGATCATTTTTGGCTACTTTGGCATTGAGGTCTCCCATAATTACTTTTACATCCCTGTTAGGAATTGTGTCTAAAGTTTCTTGGAGAATGTTATAAAAAAAATTCCATTTCTTCATCACTTGCAATGTTGGTTGGTGCGTACCATGTATAATACTAATGTTATGAGGTTTTGCTTGTATTCTGACTTTTATAACGCGATCATTTATTGGGCTGTCCTGGCACTCTCCGTGGAAAGGAACTGGGGACCCTACCACTACTCACTCCAAGAGCATCACAACATGAAAACTACAATTAAGTATCATGCTGTGACCACGGCGGCTCAGACATGAACCTACCGTTAAAAGAAGAAGACGCAATTAATAGGCCGCGGTGGCTGAGTGGTTAGAACATCGGACTCAAGACTGGCACGACGGCAATCTGAGTTCAAGGGTTCGAGTCACCGGCCGGCGCGTTGTTCCCTTGGGCAAGGAACTTCACCTCGATTGCCTACCTAGCCACTGGGTGGCCAAGCCAGCCCAAGTGACTGCTGGTCCCAAGCCCGGATAAAATAGAGAGAATGATTACCTAAAAAAAGGTAACACCGGCACTCTCCGTGGAAAGGAACTGGGGACCCTACCACGTACTCACTCCAAGAGCATCACAACATGAAAACTACAATGAAGTATCATGCTGTGACCACGGCGGCTCAAACATGAATCTACTGTTAGAAAAAAAAATAAATAAAAAAAATAAAATAATAGGGCCGTGGTGGCCGAGTGGTTAGAGCATCGGACTCAAGACTGTCACGACGGCAATCTGAGTTCGAGGGTTCGAGTCACCGGCCGGCGCATTGTTCCCTTGGGCAAGGAACTTCACCTCGATTGCCTACCTAGCCACTGGGTGGCCAAGCCAGCCCAAGTCAGTGACGGTCCCAGAACTGGGTAAATAGAGATGGTGACTCGATAAAAAAAAAAAAACACCAAGTGGAAGGCAACGGCAAACCACCGCTCTAAATTGCCAAGAAAATAATGGAAATCCATGATCGCCAACGTCCTTGTAGGACAGGGCACTTTCAAAAACAAACAAACAAACAAAAACAATGCATTTGCAGTTTGTTTTTTTCCGTGACTATAATTTCCTTCTTCTTTTCCAGAAAAAAAACTGTCTTGTTTTCTTTTATTTTGAAACTTCCATTACTTTTCCAATTGGTCTCACTGATTCCTAGTATTTGAATGTTGTTTCTATCCATTTCGTTACAGACAGTATGCAATTTACCCATCTCTTTCATTTTCCTTACGTTCCACGTTCCGATTTTTAATGTGTTTCTTAATTGGACATGTTTTCTTTATCTTCTTTGTCTTCCAGATGCATGTTTAACATTGTCAGCCTGGTTGCCCACTAACTAACGCGCCCCTTGATAACCCACGCGACGGGCGATGTGGTATGAATTGTCGTTTCTGTATTTAATCATTGGTGCAGAGGTTTGTCAGGAGAAAAGAAAAGTTGAGTGGAATCTCCCAGGCTCCTTCTCAACTCGCAGTCTCCAACTAACTAGGAGGAACTATCTCTGCCGGGTGAGTAGGCCAGCCCGGGTCAGTGCCGGTCCCAGACCTGGGTAAATAGAGATGGTGACTCGATAAAAACACCGGGCGGAAGGCAACGGCAAACCACCGGTCTAAGAAAGAAAATCATGGAAATCCATGAACGCCAACGTCGTTGTGGGACAGGGAAATTGTAAAAAAAAAAAAAAAAAAAAAAAAAAAAAAAATATATATATATATATACATATATATATATATACATATATATATATATATATATATATATATATATATATATATACATATATATATACATATATATATATATACATATATATATATATGTATATATATATAATTATGTTCCTCCCTCGGTTTCGAGGATGAGATTGACTTCATGTCAATGAATGAACCTAGATACGATACACACACACACACACGCACACACACACACACACACACACACACACACAACACACACACACACACATATATATATATATCAATCAATCAATAACGGTATGCTCATGTTTGAGCAGCCGTGGACCTCTCCACCATCCTTCGCCACTAAACTCGATCTTACGCTTTTCTTTCCACTTATACCATCGACAGCCCGCAAATATCTTTGATATTGTCGCTCAGTCTTGTCTTCGGTTTGCCTCTTCCTCTGTTTCCTATCACCATCCCTGTCAGCAAGTTTTTCTCAATACTTTTACTTCTCATTACATGACCAATAAACTTTAATTTCCTCTTGTTCAAGATGTCCAACAGTCGGTCTTTACAATTTATCTTTCTCAGCACTTCATCATTCGTCTTCTTCTCTGTCCAGCTAATACGAAGTACTCGTCTGTAACACCACATTTCAAAACTATTGATCTTTTTCTTGTCTATCTACTTCAACACCCAACACTCAGAACCATATGATGCAATTGGGAAAACTAATGAGTTCAATAACCTCAGCTTTGTCCGTAAGGTAATGCTTCGGTCTTTCCAGATGTTATTGAGAGCAATTGTGGCGCTTTTGGCAAGGGTAATTCTTCTTTTTATCTCCTTTGAATCTCATATGTTTATTTAAAACGCTCCAAGAAAGGGAAAACTCTTTCACATTTTCCCAAAATCTTTCCCATTGATTGTAACATGTTCATCATTTTTCATTGCCGGTTTCTTGAATTTTCATATCTTATTTTTTTTGGCTTAAGAAAAAACCAGCCTTTTCGCTTGCTTCTCTAATTTTTCTGTAGTTGTTTATTTCAGCGATATGTGGAAATAAAAAACTATTCATCGGCGTACCTAGTTTTATATTTTGTATCCTCCAACATCCACATTTCCCTTTAAAAATTTTTCTAGAGCCCCTCTAAAATTTTTCAGAAAAATTTTAAAGAGGTGCGGAACAGAATGCAACCCTGTCGTACTCCTTGTTTGACTTTCGAACCATTCTTTTAAACCTAAGTGGTTCTTACAGTGCTTTTTTTGGTCATCAGGTTTTTTTAATTTGGATGAGTTTTTGGAACTTCATATCGACATTTTTTCCAAGGGGATTCGTGATAAACAGTTAAAAAGCTTTCAATAATCGATAAACACGGGATGGTCTTTTTTTGATGTTTTTGTTTTCTCTATGATCATTTAAATTTAGAATCGGGTTTTTGGGTACCTTTTCCGGCGAAAACCCGCTTGTTCGTCGCATTTCCTCTTCAATTTAAATTTCATTTTTTCCCCGCAATAATTTTCAAAAAAAATTTTTGCTGCGTGACTTATTAAGGCAATGCCCCATTTTGTTCATTGGAGGGGTCACCTTTTGGGTATGGGAGAAAGATGATTTCCCCAGTTTTTTCGGGCCATTTTCTTTCTTTCCTTTTTTTGTACGATTTGAGAAGAATTTTAACATTTCGCCAGCATTCTTAATTAGTTGCGTTATTTCTCTATTCCGGGCTTTTGTTATTTTACTTCTTTAGGGCTTTTTAACTTGCCAGCATGGCGGGGTTATTTTTGCTCATTGAGCTAATTATGTTGTTGTTAGATTTTTATTCTTTTTGTAAATTTGGGGAACAATATTGATTCCATCTATCTTTGACTTTTTTTTCCACAATAAACAAGTCCTCTTCGTTTTGTAGTGTCCATTGTGGGTTTAAAATTTTTCGTGTGATGTTTCGTACCCTTGTAGAGTTCTTATTTTTAATAGAACTTTTTTCAATTCTCTGGCAATTTTCATTTAAATATTTTTCCTTACTTTGTGCAATAATTTTTAAATTTTTGTATTTTGTTTTTTAAATTATTTTTTTAAACTGGATTATTGAACCTTTTTATTTTAGGATCTTTTGTTTAAATTTCATTTAGTGTTTTTTCAGAATCCGGGGGAATTGTTCTTTTTTTTTTTGGCATAGTTTCTTAAGCTGCTCAGCAAGATTTTTTTTCCTTCTTCCCAAAACCATTTGGGTTTTTTATTCTTCACATTGATTGAGTTTTTAAAAATTTGTTTGACACCAATTCTGAAATTTGTTTATAAAGAGTTTTGTGTCGAGTTAGAGGTGGGTTGGCGCCCATCTTTTGAGTCTTATTTTAAAGTCGATAGTTATAGTTGGTGGTCATTTTTCGCGGCCCCAGGTCGTTTTGGAATTTTTTATGAAACCTTCATTTTTGGTTCGCACAATTAGTCAATTTTGGGTTCGTTTTCTTTTGTCGGGTAAAACCACGTGTAAAGTGTTTGGGTGGTTGGAACAATGTTTGGCTAAACTAAATTTTTTTGTACTAAGAATTCAATAAAATCTTTACCCTTTCTTTATATCCCCAAAGGGCCGTTTTTCCACAGTGTCTTTTTTAGATTTTTTTTTCCTACTTTGGCTTGAGGCCCCCCATGATATTTTTACTCTTGTTGGGGATTGTGTCTAAAATCTTGGGAGGAGTTATAAAAAAAATTTCCCCTTTCTTCACCCTTTGCAATTTGGGTTGGTGGTAGCATTGTTAATACTAATATTATGGGGTTTTTTGTTTGTATTTGATTTTTAAAAACGTCATTTTTGGGGGTACCCAAATTTGTGCTTTGCTTTTTTTTGTGAGAATCAAGAAACCCCGGACTATAATTTCCTTTTCTTTTTAGAAAAAAAAACGTCTTTTTTTCTTTATTTTAAACTCCATTACTTTTTTAATTGGTCTCCTGATTCCTGTATTTTAATGTTTTTCTATCCTTTTGTTACGACAGTAGAATTTACCCATCTTTCATTTTCCTTACGTTTTTCCCCGTTTCCCCATTTTTAATGGTTTTTTAATTGCCTTTTTTCTTATCTTCTTTTCTCCAGAGCATGTTTAACATTGTCACCTGGTTGCCCCCCCAAATAACGCCCCCTTGAAACCCCCGCGACGGGCGATGTGGTATAAATTTTGTTTTTATTTTAAACATTGGTTAAAGGTTTGTCAGGATAAAATAAAGTTTTGGGGGAATCCCCCAGGCTCCTTCTCAACTCGCATCTCCACTTTAGGAGGAACATCTTGCCCCGTTTTAAAACAGTTTTCACTGTAATACGCCAGACTTTATTTTGGGAAACCAGAATCAGAAACGAAGGTTTTTCACCAGATATCCACGCCCTGCTGCCGACAGTTTCACCGCAACCCTGGATAGGAGCTAATAGGGGGCTTCCTTTTTCAAGGGAAACCCCAGGGTGCAGTTTATTTTTTTCCCCCGGACAATATATTTTATATATATAATTTTATATTATTTTTATATATATAATATATAGAGAGAGAGAGAGAAGGAGAAAGAGAGAGAGAGAGAGAAGATCAGAAAGATTTACGCTGCGAACACAGAGAACTGCGGTCCCCTTCCGCGAGACACATCCGACGCCGGCGTCATTCCCCCCGGGCGTGTGGAACTGAGTGCCCCAAAATCTGCCGCCCCCAAAGGGTCTAGAAAGTTCGCAATCAGGCGGCTGGGGTGCAAAATTTCCTTGTTACTCAAAGTTGTGACATCCCATGCGACCCCATAAAAGTGCCCCAAAACTCTCCCACGAATCAGAAGGGGAGCTCGGGGAGGGGCCCCTTTGCACGCCACGCTCGTCCCCTGGGAAAGGGGCCCAGGCCGGATGAAAAAAGGGCCAGGACTCGCGTGGAATTTGTTGAAAATTTAATGTACCCGAGGCACCTCCGGGGCGCCGGCGGCCCCCCTAGCCTTGGTCGTGCCCAAATCCCCCCGGCCCCTTTTAATTTTTCGGGGGGCATCAGCCTCGAAAATTACTTCAGGAAAAGAGGCCGAAAGAGCTTGTGGAATGGCCATCGACTTTGCATTAAGTACAGGGAAAACCATCAGGAAAATCTTTACCCCGACCTGAAGGGACAAAGTCCTAGTGGACGCCCAAGGAAAGGTGCACGTTTTTCGACTTCGGAACGCCCTTGGGGGTGAAAAGTGTTCTATTAGAAAGTTTTGGGCCCCCCCGTGGATGGCCCCCCCAGGTCTTCTCCGTGTCCTGAGATCCCCCCCAAGACGTTATCCTCGGGACTTGCTCAAGACAATACCGAGGTCATGGGAAACTCCCAAAAAATTTGGGGGAGACGGATGGGATTTTTGGGGGAGAAACCGGGGAAAAAGGGAAACGTGGGTGAGGGCGGGTCTCCTGAATCTGAGGGGTCTTGCGAACCAGAATTCTTTCTGACACCAGTGACGTCGAGCTCCCTTTCTCATGATGCTTTCCCTTTTTAAAGGGGGTTCGCGTCCCCTCTACCCTTACCCCTAATGGGGCCCGACGGTGCTCCACTCTGGGGGCGAAGTCTGGGGAGGGCTTGCCTTCTATTTTACCACTTTAAATTTTTAAAAGTTTTCCAAAACTTTACCGATTTAGTTGTATAAATTAAAGGCCCCGGTGGCCGGGTGGGTTGAGCGTCGGGACTCAAAACGTCAGACGTGCGGTCTCAGCCCGAAGAATAAAAAATGATACCTAAAAGGTAACAACCCCGGGACTTCCGTGGAAAGGAACTGGGGGCCACCCCGTACTCACTTTCCCAAATCATCACAACTGAAAACTAAATTTAAATATCATGCGTGACCACGGCGGTCAAAAACCGTTAAAAAAAAAGAAAAAAGAAAAAAATATAATAATATATCATAATAAATTTTATATTTTATTATAATATTTATATAAAATATTATTATAAAAATATATAGTATGTATTTAATATATTATTTGTGTGGGGTGTGTGTTTTTTGTTGTGTGTGTGTGGTGTGTTTTTTTTGTGTGTGTGGGGTTTTTTGTGTGTGTGTGTGTGTGTGTGTGTGTGTGTGTGTGTGTGTGTGTGTGTGTGTGTGTTTGTGTGTGTGTGTGTGTATACATATAAACTGCCCCATTCTATTCATACTGATTAATTAAAAAGACAAATCACTAACAACTATTGTGAACATGCACTTTTTTCTTTTTTCGTGTGTGTAATTATGTAATCATACTTCATACGTCTGGATAACCTACGTACGCTTATGCTTGCATCACAGCGAGCATCTTTCCATCCCCACTTTCAAAGTACATGCAATATGAGGGAAAAATAGTGCTGACACGATTTTTAAGACTGACACGATGCTGACAAATCCCCCGCGAGTCTAGCGCGACAGGAAAGCTCGCCAGATGAGACGACAGCTTCCTCACGCCTGAGACTTACTTTCTTGGCTGCTATGCAAAACAGGCACGCACAAATAACGTGTGTCTGTGTCCGCATGTGTTTGCGAGTATATATGCAACAATAAATTCAAATATAATGTATATACATAAATCATAAATATATATAAAGAAAATTATTCAATGTATGTATATGCATACTTGTGTGTGTGTGTGTGTGTGTGTGTGTGTGTGTGTGTGTGTGTGTGTGTGTGTGTGTGTGTGTGTGTGTGTGTGTGTGTGTGTGTGTGTGCATTTACTCGGGATTTTCATATCCTAAATTACGTGAAATTACTTTTAGCTAAAACCCAAGTCCCAGAAGAGATTCGCTATAGCCTATGGTATGTTTGTTATTTCTTTTCTCTTTTTCATCTTTTAGTCACTCATTATGCCTACGAGATATCATTATAATCATCATTATCATTATGACAATGATAACGAAGTTGATAGCGATAATAGTGATTTCAGTCTGCGAATTATCATGATGATCGACATTACTTCGTATGGTATTGTTTATATATAAAAAAGTATAGAGAAAAAATAAACATATGAAGATTTCGAAATGAGATCCAGACCTTCAGCTGCTAAAAGAAGGAAGAGAAAGTCCGCCAAACTCCATCACGAAATTGATGTTGTATTTTTGGTGTAAACGAACATGTTGCGCGCTTCGGGTAGAATCTATCATTCTCCCTTCTTCTTCTTCACTTTCTCCTTCTTCTTCTTCTCCTTCTTCTCCTCCTTCTCCCTCTTCTTCTTCTTCTCTTAGACTGCACCTGCGTGAATAGTTCGGCAGGCATGGCGTAATGTTTAATGTACTAAGTGTTCAATAGCCTGTATTTCATCTCAAGATCCGAGGAAAGGAAACGGGAATGATTATTTTAAGAACATCACAGGGGCGCCTTTATACACACGATTGCTGTTTTCTCTTTACTTAGAGTTGTAATTTTCGAAGATGCTAACAGATACACACACACACACACACACACACACACACACACACACACACACACAAACACACAAACACACACACACACACACACACACACACACACACACACACACAACCACAAACACACACACACACACACACACACACACACACACACACACACACACACACACACACACACACACACACACACACATATATATATATATATATATATATATATATATATATATATATATATATATATATATATATATATATATATATATATATATATGTG
>NC_051421.1:13082143-13084643 GCF_015228065.2 Penaeus monodon | reverse complement strand
CTTCGCTCGGAGCCGCGATCTCATTTCAAAACAAACAAATCATACAGTGTCCGTGAATAGCAAATCTCTAGCTAGAATACTATTGATTCGATGGGAATTTCTGTTCAGAGCACAGTTAGGAAGCAAGAAATAGATGAGTGATACACAAATGTTCATACTGAAGGCACAGCAAAAATCCTCATCACACCAGTGCACACCAATCAACAAGGGATATGCGCGGAAGCTCAATCACAAACGCTATCCGCAACATATATATATATATATATATATATATATAATATATATATATATATATATATATATATATATATATACACGTGTGTGTGTGTGTTTGTGTGTGTGTGTGTGTGTGTGCGTGTGTGTGTGTGTGTGTGTGTGTGTGTGTGTGTGAATGTGTGTGTGTGTATGTATGCATGTATGTATGTGTGTGTACATTACATATGTATGTATAATTGTATCTATGCTTTTCTCATTCTTCTCCTCCGTTTGTTAGTTTCATCTACTCGCAATAGATATTATGTAAACTTGAGTATGTGCTTATACACCAAAACCTGCCTTATGTACGTGTTTACTGCTGTGCCTGTGTGTGCGTTCGGTGTTCTCATCGTCCCTTTACGTAGCAAATATTAATTGTGAAACACGTGACTGTCACTGCTCTTACATCCTCTTCGCAGCCAAGAGTCAAATGAAGAGATGCTTTACTCATTTCCTTTCTGTTTCCTCACCTCAGTGTCCTTGCGATTGCAGACCTGAATTTGCACCGGAACAGAATAAGTAAAATATTGTAGTCTGCAATGTTGTTGGCAGATTCAGGGAAGTTAAATGAATCAGGGTTTGAAATTATCATATTGCAATCTGCTTTCCGAAATAACGTTAGGAATTGTAGTTGCTAGATAAAGCAGATGATATCAGCGAAATAATTAAGGCTTTTTTATGTATGTGTGTGTGTGTGTGTTTGCGTGTATCTCTCTCCTCTCTCTCTCTCTCTCTCTCTTCTCTCTCTCTCTCTCTCTCTCTCTCTCTCTCTCTCTCTCTCTCTCTCTCTCTCTCTTTCACCTCATTTCCTTTTCTATTTATTTTGTTTTTTTACTATAATTATGCGGCACTTCTTTGAAAAGAAGAACATTCATTGAATCTACACCAACAAATACTGCCGTTGTCTGCTTATACATAACATAATATAAACACAAGCGCATCAAAGTGTGTACGAACCTAAAATAAATCCACAAAATTTATTCTCTTACGTGATGAAATACAAAAACCGTTTTAGGTGAAGCTCCTAAACCTAAACGGAAATTCTATATATAAAAAAAAAAGAAAAAAAAACAGAGAACATCTAAACCACAATATTTAGCATACAAAAAAAAAAAAAAAAAAAAAAAAAAAAAAAAGACTGCAAGAACAAGAACTCAATCAGAGGGGAGCCAATTACCAGTTCTCGGGACATTGCTCATGGCACGAATGGTTTTCCGGTCACACGATAAAAGAATATCCGAATGTAAAGCGATATTAGTCACAATAATAATCACTCTAGGACAAGTGACTGCGACTGTAGGCATGAAAAAAGCATGACGTAAAAGAATAAAAATCGTCGCCTTTTCCTGGATCGCTTGATCTCAGCTTCCTTCCCTTGGTCTAATTTCATTCTTAGGGCATTTCTGTTGTATAGATTCTTAGAAAAATTACCTCCTGGTTTCGTCTGATGAGGAATCTCGTCTGGGTCGAAGAGTCGTGGCTGAGTGTTTCCCCTCATCATCGCATCCGTGTTTCATTGCAAAACAGAATATATAAAATGGACCCACTGGAATGCATGCAAAATGTCGTGATAAATGTCCCTCGCAAAATCTACATCACTCAGCTATTTCGCTGAAATATTACACGAGAGAAATACTTACAACACACAGTAAATTTGCATATATTATAAACGAGGTCTAATTATCAACAAAACTTTAATATTTCTTTTTTAAACGAAGCGGCGGAAGAAATTTTGCATAAAAGCTCATAAAAGAATAAAGATAGTGGGAGGCTTTGGGCGAAGGGGGGGGGGGGGAAGTGCGCAGAGTCTGCGAAGATGGAACGGACGAACCGCGCCTCCTCTCCACCCCCTCTATCTATCTATCTATTTATCTATTCAGCCTATCTCCATACACACACACACATACATGCGCACACACACACACACACACACACACACACACACACACACACACACACACACACACACACACACACACACACACACACACACACACACACACACACACACATACAAACACACACACACACACACACACACACACACACACACACACACACACACACACACACACACACACACACACACACACACACACACACACACATATACATACCTATACTTGTACGTATGTATAAATTAATTGAACGCAAAATTAGGTCACAGAAATAAAACGAGGGTCAAGTAAAATGGAGTAAGTTTTAGGAACAGGCAGTTTCCATTATAAAAAAAATGGAACCTCAG
>NC_051421.1:13054643-13064643 GCF_015228065.2 Penaeus monodon | reverse complement strand
TGCTCCACTTTAAAAATTATGTACAAAAGGGCCTAACAACATTCGAATCGAACAGACAACTCTTTGTTAGCTGTTAGGTGTATAGCATTTGCATTTCATAGCTTTGTGTATAGAGTATCTATTAACATATTAACTATATACGCTATTTGAACAGGAGAGGTACAATGATTCTCATTGTTTTGAAAATGTAAAGAAATTTTCCTATACGTTTTTTTTCCTATAATACGGTGATGGTGCCGTGACGTTCATACTTTTGTTCATATGTTTACGATCTCTGTGATATTTTTCTTTCCGATATATGAATCCATGTTAAATGCATATTACGTGTAGATGTACGTAATACGCGAACGAGACACAGGCTATCACTGTGTTAAATGTTACTTAAAATTTTTAAAAACATTTCAAAATTCCCCTGTGGAGGTTTTACATTTGAATTTCGAAAAAATCTTTTACAAAAATCTTCCACTAATCTTTCAAACCTCGGGGAAAATCATTTAGATCATCAGTGTCTTATTTTATGTCACGGAAGTTCATTAGAAATAAACAAATATGTAAAAAGAGAGAAGAAGAGAGAGGGGGGAGAGAAGAAGAGAGAGAAGAGAGGGGAAGATGCACAGAGACAAAATAGTAATAGAGAGAGAGATAGAGATAAGAGCGAGAGAGAGAGCGAAGAGAGGGGGAAAAAAGAGAGAGAAAAGGGGAGAAGAGGAGAGGGGACGAGAGAAAGATGTGGGGTGTGGGGTGGTGGGTGTGTGGGTATATATATATATAAAAATAATAAAATATAAATAATATAATATATATATAAATTTAGTATTTAAATAATAATATATATAATAAATAATATATATATTTTATATATAAAATTTTTAAATATTTTAATAATATATATATAAATATATATATATATATATAATATTTTTATGTATTTGTGTGTGTGTGGTTGGTGTGGGGGTGTGTGTTTGTGGCGTGGTGTGTGTTTGGTGTTATATTATTTATATATAATAATAATTATAATTTTAAAATATATATTAATATATAAAATTTTAAAATTAATATAATATAATTATATATATAAAATATTTAAAAGATAGATAGATTAGATAGATAGAAAAAGGTAGAAGAAGTAGATAGATAGATAGTGATAGATGATGGATAGATAGTAATAGATAGAAGATAGATAATAGATAGATAGAGAGGAGGGAGGAGAGAGAGACGATAGAAAGGGGAAAAAAGAAGAGAGAGAAAAGAATGCCCAGAGACAGACAGAAAGAGAGAAGGAGAGAGAGAGAGAAAGAGAGAGGAGAAAAACAAACCGAGACAGAGAATAGCAGGAGACATAAGGGGGAGAGCGCTCGTAGGGAAATTAATTTTCCCCCAAATGTGAAAAAAAATTGCAAAACAAATTTTTCAGAGCGAAATGTATTCCACTATTGTTCCTAAACAATTAAAAAAGACTGTCCCTTTCTCTTTCCCCTAACGGTTGATTAAATTAACAAATAGGTCGGGGAGATAACGGAAATAGCAATAATAATAATGAAAGTAATGATAGTGATTGTAGTAATTAAAGGTGTTGTAAAAATCTGATGATGATAAATAAGTAAGGTAAAATAATAAATTTAATTATATTATTTTTATTTTCACATTATTTTTATTTTTATTTTATTTATATCATTCTTATCATTATTTTTATTTCTTTTTTTTATTATTTATTATTATTATTATTTTTATTGATTATTTTTTATTATTATTATTG
Source organism: Penaeus monodon (assembly GCF_015228065.2). NCBI lineage: Eukaryota > Metazoa > Arthropoda > Malacostraca > Decapoda > Penaeidae > Penaeus > Penaeus monodon. Next base: position 13,062,887 of record NC_051421.1, on the reverse strand, counting down.
TTGTTGTTTTTTTTGTTTGTTTTTGTTGCGTTTCGTTTTTATTATTCTTTATTACCATTTACATTTATTTATTTTTATTATTATTATTATTATTTTTATTTTTATTATTATTATTTTTATTATCTTTATTATTAACATTATTTATTATCATATTATTTTATTAATATTTTATTTTTTATATTTATTATTTTATTATTTTATTTTCTTTATTATATTTGATTATACCATTTTTAATTATTGTTATTTTATTGTTATTTTAAATTTTCATTATTATATTGTTATATACTTTTAAAATAAACTTAATGCAAAAAAGCAGTAATCATACTTTAAAAATGAAATCTAAGAATGGCAATAATGCGTGAGGATAGGATGGGAATTAGATATAAAGTAATGATAATGATATGTAACACAAAAATATTTTTTTTTTCTTTGATATAAAAATAGTAAAACAATGAGGAAATAATTTGGGGGATGAAATAATTTGATAAAATTGATAATGAGATAAGTGAAAACGATGATTATGATAAAAGATTAGATACTGTGGTGTGTGTGGTTGTGGTGTGTGTGGTGATACACACACATAAATACACACTAATAAATATATATATATAATTATATAATAATAATATATATATTATATATATATATATTGAAGTATAATATTTTTATAATATATATAATATAAATAATTATATATATTAACGAGAGAGAGAGAGAAGGAAAAAAAGAGAGAGGGGAGGGGAAGGGGGAGAGAGAGGGGAGAATACATTTACTTTGTGGTATATATATTATATAATATATATATTTATATATATATATATAATATAAAATTTTAGATGTATACTATGTATATATTAAATAAATATATATATATATAATTTAAATTATATATATATATTATATATGTTGTATGTATATAGATAATAGTTTAATTATTTTTATTATAATATATATATATAATATAAATATATTAAATATATATATTATAATATATAAAATTTTAAATTTAAAAATAATATAATATTATCTTTTTTATATATTATATAATATTGTGTGTGTGTTGTGGTTGTGTGTGTTGTGTGGGTGTGTGGGTTGCGTGTGTGTGTGTGTGTGTGTGTATGTGTGTGTGTGTGTGTGTGTGTGTTTGTGTGTGTTGGGGTGTGTATGTGTGTGTGTGTTGTGTGGGTGGGTGTGTGGTGTGGGTGGTTGTGTGTGTGTGCTTTGGGGCGTGTGCGTGTTTTTATATTTTATATATATATATATATAAAAATATATATATTTTATTATATATAATACATATATATATATATATATATTATAATATTATTAATATATTAATATATATTATATATAATATATAATACTATATAATATTAATTTTTAATTTATATTTGCAATCATAATTTTCAAGTATGCACGTTGCCTGTCTTGCTACCTCGCTCGCTCTTCTCTCTACCGTCCTCGAGCCGGCGATCAATGTCTCGAGGAACAGGCGGAGAACGGGGCTTAGAAATCCAATCTTGGCGAGAGGATTTCAGTTCCAGACATTTGATAGTTAAGTTATTACATTAAATCATTTAGATCTTATTTCTTGCCTGCGCTCTCGGCCTCGCTCTCGTGGAAATCTGTTGACACTTTGCTAGAAATAAACTCATTTTTTTTTTTAATAATCTGTTTAAAAACAAACAAACAGGAGAGCGAGAGAGAGAGAGAGAAGAAGAGAGAGAAAAGAAGAGAGAGAGAGAGGAGGAAGAGAGGGGAGAAGAGGAGAGGAGAGAGGAAAGGGGGGGGGGGGAGAGGAAAAAAGAGAGAAAAAAAAGAAGGAAAAGAAAAGAAGAAAAGAGAGGGGGGGAGAAGAGAGAAAGAGAGAGGAAAAGAAGAAGGAGAAGGGAAGAAGAAAAGGAGAAGGAGAGAGAAGGAAAAGGGAGGAGAGGAGAAGAGAAGAAGAGGGAGAGAGAGAAGAGAGAGAGAGGGAAGAAAAGAGAGGAAAGAAAGGAAAGAGAAGGGAAAAAAGAGAAAGGAGGAAGAAAAGGGGAGGAGAGAGGGAAAGGGGGGGAAAAAAAAGAAAAGGGGGGAAGGGGGAGAGGAGGGGGAAGAGAAGAGGGAGAGAGAGAGGAGAGAGAGAGAGAGAGAGAGAGAGAGAGAAACAGACAGACAGAGAGGGAGAGAGAGAGAGAGAGAGAGAGAGAGAGAGAGAGCCAGAGAGATAGAGAGATACATAGTGAGAGAGATAGCTAGATAGATACAGAGGAGGGTAGATATATAGTTAGATAGGTAGATACATAGACATACAAACATATAAATGAATACATTGAAAAAGGAATAGAAACATAGATAGATAGATAAAGAGTAAGAAATTGAACCTTTGCCAAGTGACTTCAACTTACGAAAACCTGACGAAACATAGATAGATAGATAGATAAAGAGAGAGAAATTGAACCTTTGCCAGTTGACTTCAACTTACGAAAACCTGACGAAACATAGATAGATAGATAGATAAAGAGAGAGAAATTGAACCTTTGCCAGTTGACTTCAACTTACGAAAACCTGACGAAACATAGATAGATAGATAGATGAAGAGAGAGAAATTGAACCTTTGCCAGTTGACTTCAACTTACGAAAACCTGACGAAACATAGATAGATAGATAGATGAAGAGAGAGAAATTGAACCTTTGCCAGGTGACTTCAGCTGACGAAAAACCTGACGAGATTCCGTTTTCTGTGGAGAAAAAAGGGCTGCCTAGTGATTCGCACGGCAAACCTGAGCCCAGCGATTATGATTTCATAAAGGCTAATGAATTTCTGTGACTTCCACGGCAACAGGCGGACGCTAATTCTACATTCAAGCTCTGAGGCCATTTAGGAACAACGTCATTACTTGTATTACTTGCAACGAACCATGACTTTCGCTTAATAGCTTAATATCGGGGTATTGGTCGTATTATTATGGATGTTATAGCTATTACTGTCATCAGTATTGCTATTATTATTATTATTATTATTATTATTGTTGTTGTTGTTGTTGTTGTTGTTGTTGTTGTTGTTGTTGTTGTTATTATTACTATTACTGTTATTATTATTACTATTATTATTGTTATTATTATTACTATTACTATTATTATTGCTATTATTATCATAATTATTATTATTATTACCACTACTACTATTATTATCACTATCATTATCATTGTTACTGTTATTGTTATCATTTTCATTATCACACACACACACACACACACACACAACACACACACACACACACACACACACACACACACACACACACACACACACACACATGCACACATACACACACACATTTACTGACTGCTAGCTAGATAGGCAAATAGACGAATACACTAAGATAATCACATACACATACATAAACAGCCAAGATTCGCTCCTCTCCCCTTACGTGACGTTCGGCTGTTACTGTTCGAAAGCGGGACTTGAAGCCGATTTTTCGCGTCGCCCTCGTCAAAGGCCCATCCAGCAGGAGGCTCCATTAGCAGCCTCATATTATTCCGCCGATAGCAAGCAGCCTAACCAAATTACTTTTCATATTTTATACTCGGGGTCCTCTAGCGGCGCCCGGAACCCTTTCCCTTGACGACCGAGAGAATTATGATTTAAATATTAACCGAGCTAATGGGCCGTGATGGAAGGAGGGAGGGAGGGAGGGAGGGAGGGAGGGAGGAGGACAGGCGACCAGAGGAAGGTGGAGATGGAAGGAGGGAGGAGGGAGGGAGGAGGGAAGGAGGGAGGAGGAACAGGCGACCAGAGGAAGGTGGAGAGGGAAGGAGGGAGGAGGGAGGGAGAAGGGAGGGAGGGAGGAGGACAGGCGACCAGAGGAAGGTGGAGATGGAAGGAGGGAGGAGGGAGGGAGGAGGGAGGGAGGGAGGAGGACAGGCGACCAGAGGAAGGTGGAGATGGAAGGAGGGAGGAGGGAGGGAGGGGGAGGGAGGGAGGGAGGAGGAGGACAGGCGACCAGAGGAAGGTGGAGAGGGAAGGAGGGAGGAGGGAGGGAGGAGGGAGGGAGGAGGGAGGGGAGGGAGGAGGACAGGCGACCAGAGGAAGGTGGAGAGGGAAGGAGGGAGGAGGGAGGGAGGAGGGGGGGGGTGGGAGGAGGACAGGCGACCAGAGGAAGGTGGAGAGGAAGGAGGGAGGAGGGAGGGAGGAGGGGAGGGAGGGAGGGAGGAGGAGGACAGGCGACCAGAGGAAGGTGGAGATGGAAGGAGGGAGGAGGGGAGGGAGGAGGGAGGGAGGAGGAGGACAGGCGACCAGAGGAAGGGGAGATGGAAGGAGGGAGAGGAGGGAGGAGGGAGGAGGGAGGAGGACAGGCGACCAGAGGAAGGTGGAGATGGAAGGAGGGAGGAGGGAGGGAGGAGGGAGGGAGGGAGGAGGACAGGCGACCAGAGGAAGGTGGAGATGGAAGGAGGGAAGGAGGGAGGGAGGAGGGAGGGAGGGAGGAGGACAGGCGACCAGAGGAAGGTAGAGATGGAAGGAGGGAAGGAGGGAGGGAGGAGGGAGGGAGGGAGGAGGATAGGCGACCAGAGGAAGGTGGAGATGGAAGGAGGGAGTGAGAGGGAGGAAGGAGAGGGAGAGAGGGAAGGAAGGGGAGAGGGAGAGGATGGGAGGGTGGAGAGAGAGAGAGAGAGAGAGAGAGAGAGAGAGAAGAGAGAGAGAGAGAGAGAGAGAGAAGAGAGAGAGAGAGAGAGAGAGAGAGAATGCATGTGTATGTGTGCCTGTATGTGTATGTATAATGATGTACGTGTTTGTGTGTCGTTCTATCTGTGTATGTATACGCACGTTTGCATTCCCACACACCAATACGTCACCTTCTGTGCTTTCTCACTCGCGTTCTTTAAAGCAAAAATGCAAGGGAGAAAAGTGCAAATGCATCTGGAACCAATAAGACCCACAGCCACAAAACTCATGCATAGATTTATAGTCACTTTCGTTTTTTATCCTTTTCTTTTCCTTTTTTTTTGTTTTGTTTGATCCTTTTAGCTTCTCGTAAAAGTTTTTTTTTCCTCTCTCTCTTTTATCTTTTGTCTGTTACTTGTTTATCTATTGTTTCTTTCTTTTAGTTGTCTTTATGTATGTTATTTCTTTGTCTTTCGTTCATATGTCTTTGTCTATTCTGTAGTTCCTTTCAGCCTCCATGAAATTTTACCATTGTTTTTATGTCTAAGTTGATTGTTCATTGCGCCTCCCTCTTATCATTTCCTATCTGCTCTTATCTCTCCCAGGCGCTTATTTTCACACACATTCTTTTAGATTTCTTTAGTCCTTGGTGCTTCCTTTCCCTGACTACTCTGTAATAGGATTTCATATTTTCCTTTTTCTTTTCCTCCCTTCTTCTCTCTTTCTGGTCTCTTATCTCAAGACCTTCCTTCCTCAACCAGCATTTCAAGTGCGCCTTATCTTCCGTCCCTTTCCCTCGACTATTTAGCAATAGTGTTATGTATAATCTTCTTAAGTTTCCCGTCTTAACTTGCTTTAAAAAAGTAAAGGGTTCTGTTTTCGTTTTCTATATCCTCCCTTCCTTTACTTGAGACCTTTCTTCAGATCCTCCTACGTTCTTGCATCGAAGCTTTCCTCGACTTTTTATCTGTGTTGCATCTCCTTCTTTTCGTTTCTGTTGTTACGCAGTTTCCTCCTGATATCTTTCTCCGTTCACGTTTTCCACAGGCCTTCACGCACACTGTCCTTATGACCTTGCTTCACACCCCATTAAAATCATCACACTTTTATTCAGATTTCCTTCATACATTTTTCCAGACATTTAGACCTTTCAGACCTTCCTCCATACATCTTTTCAGACCTTCAGACTTCCTTCCACACGTTCCTAGAGATCTTTCTCCAGATCTTCAAACATTCCTTCAGACCACCAGACTTATCTTCATACATCCCTTTATACTTTCAGACCTCCCCTTGTTACAACATCTTACCCCCTTCTCCCCCTCCGTCCCCCCCTCCCCAAGATATCTCCGTTGCCATTACGACCTCCTAGCTGGACTATATTTTCGTATTTCATGCAGCATACATCCCCCCCTCTGCCCCTCTTCCCACGTAGTTTACCATTTATGTTATCCTCGTCCGCCGACAGTTTCTTGATACGTGTTCCTTTCTTTTGCGAAAAAAATGAACTCGCCCGCGCAGGTTAGTCACGTTACTTCTTCAAATTAAAATGGTGTTCGATCTGAATGGTCTTCAATATTCCAAGATTCAGCTGAGGTTTCGAACGGAGTTATGAGCTCTGCAGTGGTGACAGAACTGAAGGACTGGTGTCTCACTAGGTTAAGTTACTCTTGTGACGACGATCTAATTATCGATCCGGCCAAAAGATTAAAACAAAACAAAAACGAAAAGTCATATCAAGTAGGCAAACCAAATCAAAACAGCGCGGGTTTCCCTGAGCGTGGATTCAGCGAGACCTATCTGGCCCCCGTCCCTCGTCCTCTCCCTCTCCTTCTTCCTCTCCCTCTCCCTCTCCTCTTCCTCTCCTTCTCCCCTCTCCCTCTTCCTCTCCCTCTCTTCTCCCGCTCCGCTCCCCTCTCCCTCTTCCTCTTCCTCTCCTCTCTCCCTCTCCTTCTTCCTCTCCCTCTCCCTCTCCCTCTCCCTCCTCCTCTCCCTCTCCCTCTCCCTCTCCCTCTCCCTTTTCCCTCTTTCTCTCCCTCTCACTCCCCCTCTTCCTCTCTCTCTGTTCCTTTCTCTCTTTTTCTCTCTTCCGCTGTATGGAATATTTTTGCTTGCGGGAGGAATCCGTCAAATATTGGAAAGCCGAATGTTCTGTTCCGGCGCAGGGCATCGTCTCATGCATTTTTCCCCCCTTGAAATATGTGAAGTCAAATGACCAGGTATTTTTTTTCTTTTCTTTTCTTTTTCCGATAGATTTAATATAATGGTAAAGGAATTTTGGTTTCGGTTTGTGCGTCTGTTCTTTTTTTTTTCTCTCTCTCTCTCTCTTCTTTCCATTTTTCCCACTTTTTTTGTGAGGAAGGGTGGGTCGGTTTAGCCTATGTGCATACAGCTATGGTAAGTACGTTTTGGTATAATATGAAGATAATGGCTGAACAGATAATTCACCATCATCATCATAATCCTCCTCCTCCTCCTCCTCCACCTCTTCCTCATCCTCATCCTCAGCATCATCATCTTCACCATTATCACCAATATCATCATCATCATCATCACAACCACCACCACCATCAGCATAATGATAATAGCAATAAACCACCAGAAATGTGCGTGTTGTGTGTGTGCGTATGTGTGTTTGTTCGTGTGTGTGCGTGACTTTAGACAGAAATAGGCACTAAGCGACAAAATAAATAAATAAATAAATAAAACGATAAGATATAAGGCCTTTACTCTTTCTGATAGAATGTTTTTATCCCAAAAAAATACCCCCTTTCCCTTTTTTACAAAAAACTTTGTACACTCCAAACTGTGCTGTTTATCCAAAGGGTAAAAACCGTAAACGCAAAAATCCTGCAGTTTTTAAATTTATTTTAAGAAATACAGACGTCACTTTAAGAACAACCGTCAAACACAATGGTTCTTTCGTGAAATTCTTAATGGATACAATAACATCGTCGTTTGCAAAAAAAAAGGGTCGTAGAGTTGTCCTATCTAGGGTAAATAACCATAACTAGCAGCTAATGATCTCTGATGGCATTTCTAACTTTAATTATTGTTTCTATACCAAGCACGAATCTCTGTTTTATATGGCCTTCCCATACTGCATAAACACGAGCCCATTAACCACTAAGGAATACAGTATAGAAACCCTTTTTTCTTCAAGGAAATTTGTACTCTTAAGCTACATCCGGCATGGGAAAAGAAGGACCTAAATTTTTACCCCCTTAAAAGAACAAATGAAAAAGCTCCTGACCTTTTCAAAAATATCTGTTCTAAATATTTGTAGAAAATTACGGGGAAACCGTATTGCCCAATTTTGCTAAATTCCTCCAAACTTTACTCACACCCCCTCAAAATCCAGACGCTTTTTATAATAACTTTTTCTCTCCATAACCTAAAGAGATATCCGCTCTCACAGGAATCGAATTCATTATTAAGCTACCATTCTCTCCGGACACAACGGCTACCCACAAAGCTCTTTTCGTTCGTTTTTTAACATGCGTAAAAAAAAATAATATATTATATATTATATATAAAATATTTTTTTATAATTTTAAAATATTTAAATATTTGTATAGATACATATATATTATTTTAAA
>NC_051421.1:13044643-13049643 GCF_015228065.2 Penaeus monodon | reverse complement strand
TTTTCCCTTTTTTTTTCTTCTTTTCCTCTTTCTCTCGTTTTTTTTTTTTTTTTTTTTTTTTTCCTTCCCCTCCCTTTCTTTCTTTCCTCTTCCCCTCTTTCCCCTTTTGTCCCCCCTTCTCTTTCCTTTTCCCCTTTCTTTTCCTTTTCTTCTTCTTCCTTTTTTTTCTTTTTCCCCTTTCTTCCCCTCCCCTCTTCTTTTCTTCTTTTCCCTTCTCTCTCTCTCTCTTTTTTCTCTCTCTCTCTCTCTCTTCCTTCCTTTCTTTCTCTCCCTTTCTCCTTTTCTCTCTTTTTCCCCCTTCTCTCTTTCTCTCTCTCTCTTTTTGGGTTTTTAAACTCTAATTTTTAAAAAAAAAATTTTTTTGGGATTTTTGGGGATAAACTCCCCTTGGAATGCCTCGTTCTACACTATGGTTCACCGAGGTCATTGTTCGTCCCTTTCCTGGTGTACTTGCCGTCGTGGAGGCTGACCGGGGCTGTAGGTGGGTGTTTGCTATGAGGGGTCTTGAACATCGCAGTGGGGCACAAGTTTTTTCCATGTTGCAGTGGGGAATTGGGTTCCGCGGGGTTTATCATCTTTTAATAATTCTTCTGGGCCTTTCCTGAATCTTGTCCAGAAGGGAGAGATGACTAGCGGCAGCGACCCCACCACGTGAGGGGTGTGTACTTCATCAGAGAGCATATTTGGGCCTGAGTCTCTCTGCCACAAGCATTCAACAGCCCAAAAATTCTTTTTAAGTAGCCTTTCTTGCTCTATGTTCAACGTGTCGCTTGCATGTCACGTTGTTATCGCATGTTACACCTTGTATTTCCACTTCATCTTCAGTGTGGACATGTGTTTGTGTTCTGAGATCAAGCTTTAATTGGGATTTATGAGGTGTGAATGCCACCCCCGGTTTTTTGCCCCGGGCCCCAAAGTGTTTTGGGGGGTCCATTCTCTGACAACTGTTTTCTTCGTCCTCCTGACTAAAATGTTGACAAAATGAGTCGTCTGCAAAGATGAAGGAGGTCGTTGTGGGACACCTGCCATGATTTTTTGTGGGGTAGATTTCTTGTCGCTCAGGACGACACGTAAATATCTGTTGTGGAGGTAATCTTGAAAGAGTGCCAGCTGCTGCCCTTCCACCCCAAGGGAGCAGAGTTTCGCCTGCAGGACCTTGTATCACACTTTTTGAAGCCCCTCATTCCATGCCACGGTTTAAAATGCACCCCCTTTTTAACTTCATTTCCCGGAATGGGTAGGTGAAGATGCTTTCTATTTAAATATTCTGTTATTTTTTCTGCTATGACCCTTTAAAAAAAGGGCGGAGTTGTAATTTCTGACTCATTCCCCAAACCCCCTTTTTTTCCATACCCAGGCCGTTTCCTTTCTTTGACACATTGATTAAAAATGTTTCTACAGTGATATTTCTGTTCTTTTTCACATCTGCGGAGCAAGCGAGGACATCAAATCTGGACCAGTTGCTATGGACTCATCTATTTTTTAAGAGCCCTAATACTTCAGACTGAGAAGTCGACAGTGTGGTCAACTTCTTTGATCTTAGAGGCGGCAGTGAAGATGGTGTTAATTCCAGAATTGAGATGTTGGAGAAGTAACGATCAAAGACCTGGGTTTCAAGAGCCAATTCCTCACCGGGATCTCTGTGATGCGGAATTTTCTCATCTCTTGATTCTCATTTTTCCTTAATAATGTAACGTTCAACACTCTTTCCTCCCTATTTGACCATTTTCGAGTTTGTCTTTTAAGATTCGTTCCCACGGCTGAATAGCCCAGCGCTGTGTGGCAAGCATGTCATCTGTATCTTGTTTGTGCAGTGGTTTATTTCTTCGTGTTGGATTCCGTTTACATGGGAGCCAAGCATGATACTTCGCGTCAGATGCGGCACGACACCGAGGTCCAAACCATGGCTGGTCTGAAGTCCTAGACATATAGCTCTCGTGTGGAACTCACTTTGTGCCCGAAGTTAGATGTCAGTCAGCTTTTCCACCTGAGGGTTTGTGTTTCGCTGTAAAACTGACTTTATCCTACTCTAGTTTTTGTAACGTTTGTCTTGGTTTCATCCAGTTTGCTTCTCCCACTTCCATCGTGTCCCCGTAACGTGTTCGTTTTTGTTTTTTTTTTCCGCCAACACAAACTCGTGAGCCCAATGGAGAGTAATATCAGGTCGGTCCGTGAGCACTGGATCTAAGGTGGAGCCTGAACAGTGAGTGGGGAAGTTTGCATGGTTAGTAAGATTGAAGACTGCAAACAAATTGTCGAAGGGGACTTATACCATGTGTTAATTAAGGCCCCCGACTATAATGTGAAGACACTCATTTTCTATCATTAATTGGTCGAGGTTGGATGTGAGGTATTCTAGCAACAACGGACCTTGTATTGGAGGGTGGCAACAGCCACAGCACAGGGTATCTTAGCCCCTGACTTCGATGGCTTTAAAAATCAAAATTTCTGTGCCATCTGGAACTGCAGCATCAGTCAAAACTACAAAAGTTATTGATGTTGTTGAACACTTTTGCCTGATCCAAGGAAAATACCATGTAATTTTTTCGTAGTTCCATGATACTCTATCATCCAACAATGTCTCTAAAACAAAGACTATGTCTGGATTAGTTTTCTTAACAAATCTATACGTGAGCTCTACAACATTACGATGCTGGGGTCGTTTGCTGGGCGCCCGTGAGGCTGAAGCTGGTAAATGGCATACAGACCCGCTTGGTGTGACAAAGCCCACCTATTCTGAGTGGAACAGTGTTTCTTCCAGAAAACGCTTCTTAATGCTGCTAAAGTTTCCTGATTGCTCCACTTCATAATTTCTGGTTACCAATCCTTCCATGGCAGTTTTGTACAGTGTGACAACGCCCTTTGCAGTAGTCGCACGTGAGTAGACGGGGACACTTCTCTCGGGAGTGACCTGTGCGATGGCAGGCAAGACACTTTCCATGTCCTGCAGGATTCCTCCTTTGTCCCTGCTGCAGGCGAGTGTCGACAACTCTGTCGTTCGCTCGGGATACTGAGTCTGGGTTTGCTTGGTTCTTGTAAAACTGCCTTTTGCTTCCCGGCGATGGTGTGGCGGCGTTAGCTGCCGATTTTCATGGCTCTGTGGCTTGTTCCGAACTTGGTTCTGTCGTAGCCCCCGTGGCAATCGGGCTTGTGATAAAGTCTTTTCGTCTTTAACATTCTTTATCTTCAGTGAGCATGTCGATGACGGCAAGAGCACTGGCGAGCAAATTTCTTTCTTCTGGGAGTTCCTTGATGATGTTCTGGAAGCTGTTCAGCTGAATCTTGGTAAATAACAGCTCGTTTCGTAGATTTTTGACCAATGATATTAATTTCTCAGCAACAAGTTTGCTCAGGTCTTCCTTCTCCTCTTTTTCATATGGATGAGTGATGGTCACTACTGCTTTGGAGTCTGAAAGTGACTTCATCGTCATACCTATAAGCATCCTTAACTCCCCGTTTTTTCGTAATTAAAAATTGTTTCATTATGCAGGCATGATGCATGACAGACATTAGGGCAATCGCTTACCATTTAATATCTGTGTTTGGCAGCGCCTTTTTACCGCAGACGGTACACCAACACAGGCCGATACCCCGGCCGCCTGCTGGATCTCTCGTTTCGGCAGAGGTGAGCGGGTGGATGCGTGCGGGTGACGTCCAGAGTGGACGGTGAAAGGGCGTGGGCGAGACTTGGGATCTTCGAAGGCGGAAGTCTGCCATGCAAAGGGGGTGGACGGATGGTGTCAGTTCACCAAGGGTTGCGTTCTACCTGCGGTTCCTCCGGAAACTGGGGCAGACCAAGGAAGGGAAGGAGTAGAGGGAATCAAAGAGGTGAAAGAAGTAAAAGTGGCACAGTGAGGTGATACCGTGATGGATTTTGACAGGTGCTTGTTGTGGTAGCTTGATGCTGTAGTTTAGGTTGTCCCCGTGCGGTAGTTTTGGGGAGGGGGGAGGAGAGGCGAGACTGATGCAGTTCAAACCAACGGCTATTAGTGTAAATAAACATCAAAAGAAAAGGTATTTAGTCTATGTTGTAAAATTCGTACTTTCCTCTGATGGGTCTCTATGTATTTTAGTGATTATACAGCTTCTCTGAACCAAGATAGTTGAGTTTTTGTTAAGTGTCTGTAGTACGAATTGCTTTCTCTCTCGTTCGCTCTCTTCTCTTCTCTTTCTTCTTCTCTTCTCTTCTCTTCTCTTCTCTTCTCTTCTCTTCTCTTCTCTTCTCTTCTCTTCTCTTCTCTTCTTTCTCTCTCTCTCTCTCTCTCTCTCTCTCTCTCTCTCTCTCTCTCTCTCTCTCTCTCTCTCTCTCTCTTCGAAGGAATATTATTTTTTCTCAATCTTAATTAATTTCACGGTCGTGCTACTGTTTTGCTTTGTAGTTTATACATTATCTGAGAAAGACAAACAGACACACATTCACACATACAGAGTATGTTTGTGTGTGCGTTTGTATGTATATGTGTATGGTTGTATGCATACCTATTTGTATGTACGTATGTATGTATATGTGTGTATGTATGTATGTATGCATGCATGTACGTATGTATGTATGTATGTATGTATGTATGTACGTACGTATGCATTCATTTATGTATGTATGTACATATTTACGTATGTACGTACGCATAAATGCCAACATATGTGCACCCATGTTTCCCTGTACACAGACCGTCTCTTAACCAGCGTTCGTGTTTACCAATGCATGTAATGTGCTTCCGCGAGGCTTCCTGCTCCTTGGAAACCCTGAACCGCCTTTGCCTTAAAGAAGACCCCGGGATGAAAGCTCTCGGCTGTCAGAGGAAGGAACAGCGTTCGCCTGAATGCACAGATTTCGAAAATAGCTTGAAGTCGAGCAGCTGTAAAAGAGTAGGAAAGGCCGTTAAACCAGGGGAGGGTTATCATATATTCATGAAACATTGCATGCCTACACACACTGACACCCAGGTTCCCCCTTGAAACGGGCGAAAATGAAAGTAATTCAGTCATTTCGGGAAGATAAA
>NC_051421.1:13022143-13024643 GCF_015228065.2 Penaeus monodon | reverse complement strand
TAGCTTACGGATTTGATATAAAATAGCAGGGGATTATGCCATGATAAAGACACAAATCAGTAGGAAATGTTGGCGACATGTAAATGATATTAATGATTGCAATAATGCGGATGAATGTGATGTTGACAGCGATATTAATAATGCAAATAACCAAGATGCTAATGGTAATTATGATAATACTGATCGTAAAGATAATGACCATAAATGTATTGATGATAATAATGATCTTATCAATAATGATCCCGGTAATAATAGTAATGATAATAATAATGATAATAATAATTTCAGTTATGAGACAAGTAATAATAATAATTATTATAATAATAATGATAATAATGATAATAATAATAATAATAATAATAATAATGATAATAATAATAATAACAATAATAATGATAATGGAGCTCTTACTGTCCCCTGGCTTTTCGGCCAATGGTGCTGATAATGCTAATGCTAATATGACTATGATAATAATAAAGCTAATAATGATAATTGTAGTAGTAGTAGTAGTAGTAGTAATAACAATAATAATATGGCAATAATAATAATGATAAAGATAACAATAATAAAAATCACAATAACAACAACAACAGCAACAACAACAACAACAACAACAGCAACAACAACAACAACAACAACAACAACAACAACAACAACAACAATAATAATAATGATTATGAAATTTAAAATAGCAACAATAATGATAATAATAATAACAATCATAATGATAATAATAATAACTTTAATGTCCATCGTTATCATCATCATATACATCATCAATTCTATCATTATGAATAATTTTACATTGATTGAAAAACATAACGATACCGAAAACAATGATACAAATGACAAATGCAAGGCTGCAATCACCTCTCTCTAAAAGAATGGTAATGAACAGAAAAATAAATCAATAGATAAAATAGATAGATAAATAAGCGAATGAATAAATAACATGAATAAATAACAACGTAAGAACACACAGAGGAAAGACGGAACCAACAGCGTGTTTCGTATAATCCTTCTCGAGAGCTCTCCCCACCCCTTTTCCCCCTCCCCCCCTCCCCCACCCCTTCTAACCCTCCCCCCGCCCCTTCTCCCCCTCCCCTCACCCCTTCTCCCCACCCCTCATCCCTTCTCCCCCTCCCCCGCCCCTTCTCCCCCTCCCCCACCCCTTCTCCCCCTCCACCCGCCCCTTCTCCCCCTCCCTCAACCCAGCCTACCCCCGCTCTTTACTTTTGATAACTGCTCAGTGACTTTTGAAACCACTTAGAGAGGATGAATGTGAGATCGCCTCAGAGTAGTCAGTCATCATTGATGAACTTTTGACCAGTGAATTCTAGTCTGTTCGTTTTCCCCTTTTATGAGACGTTTTATTTCGTTTCGTTCTATGAAAATGTAAAGCTTATGAGAGTGTATAGTAGCGCAGTGTAATGGTAAGTGTGTGGTGAGCATTATCATTCGGAGATATGGCTGATCATGAGTGAGATGGACCCGAACGAGAGCTAAGATATTTCCAGCTCCATTTCGTTCTCCAAAGTGAAATATCTCCTCACAGCTTCTTACGTGTTGTGAAGAGAAGAAGGACGGGGAAAGAGGATACCAAGAGAGAGGAAAGAGGAAAGGGAGAGGCTCTGATTCTTTCGATAATTTAAAAGTTGTATTTGAGCATTGTATTATCACGAGCGCCCGAGCCTGCAGTAGTGTCGGAAACGGAATTTAAAGTGAATAGAAAAAAATCATTCCAGTGTACAGACTAGTATTGTTTTCACCGAATGATATTAACTAACCACCGAAATGTATATGAAGTTTTATTAATAACCAGACTAGGACCCAATCTGGTTAGAAAAAAGAAACCCAAAATAATCCATTAGTTTAATTTTTTACAACTTTCTGCCTTGCACACTCTCGAATACCGCGTAGGAGATGCATTTTTTCGTCTGGTTAATGGAAAAAACTAACAGACAAACAAACATTTCAAAAGAAAAGAGAAACGGGAAAAAACAATGATACTCTGTTTCACTCTCAGCCCAAGCAGACTTCACCTCCGATAACCATGTAGACTCCCTTGGCTACAAGAACAGATGTTACAGCCTCTTAATGGAGACGTTCCAGGATACACTCTAATGGAAACATAATTTGTTCAGCGTCCAGAGACTACCCTGAATATACACATACCTCCTGCATGATATTCGGTAATAGACCAACAGCCGAATATTCTGAAATGGACACATCTGAATGCGTGGTTAATTCAAGACGCAGGGGGACTCAAATTCAAGCATTATTAGAATGTCAAACTGTATATAGTATGATAAATATTTAGATGATGACAACTTGTACTTTGCAATTATGTTTTTACACACAAAAAAATATAATAATAATGAATGAATAAACAAATGATAATAATGATAATAATGATAATAAAAAATGATAATAATAAAAATAATAGTAGTATCAGTAATAATAATAATAATAATAATAATATTAATAATAATAATAATAA
>NC_051421.1:12979643-12984643 GCF_015228065.2 Penaeus monodon | reverse complement strand
AATAACAAAAATAATAGTATTGATATCAATTGTATTAAAAAGAAAAACACATTTTCCGCTAATTGAAGGAATGGGGAAATCAGGATCGGTCACTAGGGGCTAATGACAGACTTCTTGCTGGCTGAGCATATGTGGAGCCATCTGCATGTAACAAAATTCACAAAAAACTACAGGGGACAGAACATAAATCCGTGGTGTATATATACACATATATGTATATATAAATAATATATGTATAAATATATGTATATGTATATATATACATATATGATATATATATATATATATATATATATATATATATATATATATATATATATATATATATATATATATATATATGTATATATATATACATATATATGTTTATATATATATGAATATATATATATATATATATATATATATATATATATATATATATATATGTGTGTGTGTGTGTGTGTGTGTGTGTGTGTGTGTGTGTGTGTGTGTGTGTGTGTGTGTGTGTGTGTATGTGTATGCACACACACACACACACATATAGATAGATAGATAGACAAATATATATATATATATATATATATATATATATATATATATATATATATATATATATATATATGTATAACACCTTTCTTTCTCAGACACCAATACACCATATATCTGTCGAAAGCTCTAGGATGCGGTCTATAAAAGCACAGCACAGCCTTTTTTCTGCAATTTTCTTATACTTAATACTTCATCTGTGGTTCCTCTTCCCGCCATAAAACCAAACAGCATGCCATCAGTTCCTACGTCTTACCTTAGCCAACACCCTTCCCAGTATTCCTCTGTAGCTTTCACATTCGAAGGTGTCTCCCTTTTGTTTATATACGGATACAATTATATTTCTCCCCCCCCCCCCATTGCTCTGGTATCCTCCCCTCCTCCCACATTACATTCGTTCGTTGCCACATCCAATCTACCTTTATATCGTCCAGTGCCTTAACCATTGCTGTTGTTACCTCAGCTGACCCTTCTGCCTTTCCTCGTTTCATTTCTCTTATTGCTTCCTTCATGTCTTTGTAGGAGTGATTTGAAGTAGTTTACATTATATCACGATGGTTATGTACCTGTGTGTTCACGCTGATAATTTATACTTACACGCTATTGGTTAATTCGTTCATGCTGGGAGTTCCTTTATTCATATTGGTAAATTAATTTGTGTAATGTTATTAGTTATGCAATACCTTTATTGTTATTATTCTTAGGATCTGAAAGATGGATCGGATTCGGGGTTTTAATGTCACAAAATATTTTGCTGCCGAGTAAATGAAGTTCCTTAGTGCTTTACGGCGCAGTTTAAATCACGGCTCGCCAACTTGGTCTCTGTTTTGTAATGTTTTCATCTCACGTCCCAGCTGTGTGACCGAAGTACTGAGTCGGAGGTATCTTTGGTTGGTGTCTATTCTCTCTCTGTCTGCCTTTTTGGTCTGTTTGTCTGTGTCTAGCTTTTCTCTTCTCTTTCTCTCTTCTGCCTTTTCTCTTTTTTTCTTTTATCTTTTCTCGTTTCTATTTTTTCTTTTCTCTTTTCTCGTTTCTCTTTTCTTTTCTCTTTTTTCTTCTCTCTTCTCTCTCTCTCTCTCTCTCTCTCTCTCTCTCTCTCTCTCTCTCTCTCTCTCTCTCTCTCTCTCTCTCTCTCTCTCTCTCTCTCTCTCTCTCTCTCTCTCTTGTTCTTTGTCTCCCTCTCTCATATCCTCTCATTCTTTCATTCTCCCCTTCTCTCTCCTCTCCTACCTTCCCCCTCTCTCTCTCTCCTGAATGATTTATTCGGAACAACCGATTCTTGTTAATAATACAATACGAACATAACTCAATGCAAGGTTCCTCTTATCTCCTTATCTCAAAATTCGGTTTATTTAATTTCCTTCCTCCGTTCTTCGCACAATGGCCGCGGACCCGAACTACAGATTGCAGTTCATAAATCATGAAGAATTTCCTCGGCTGTTGTCGCTGTCCACAAGATCCCGAGTTCTAAATCAAGGCCGCATTTTGAACAGCAGATCTTAACAAAAGGGGCCCTGTACCTTGTTATGCTTTATCACCCATGCTGTGTCTGAGGATTTTATAGAAGGGAAGAATGAGATTTATTATTATTGTTATTATTATTATTATTATTATTATTGTTATTATTATTATTATCATTATTATTATTATTAGTAGTAGTAGTAATAGTAGTAGTAGTATTTTTGTTATTATTATTATTACTATTATTATTATTACTATCATTATTATTATTATTATTATTATTATTATTATTATTATTATTATTATTATTATTATTATTATTATCACCCTCATGGTGATTATAATTATCTAGTACGAGTGATCTTGCTTCTCAAATTCATGTCCTTATAGCATGTTGCTATATCTATTACTGTCTTTATGATCATTTCATTCAACACAACAGTAGATTTAGTGGCGCTGGATAAGCTAGCGATTTTCACGAGTCAGTCAGACCAAAGCTGCGAGAAGGGAAGTTACCAAAAATAAATCTCTCTCTCCCTCTCTCTCTCTATCTCTCTCTCTCTCTCTCTCTCTCTCTCTCTCTCTCTCTCTCTCTCTCTCTCTCTCTCTCTCTCTCTCTCTCTCTCTCTCTCTCTCTCTCTCTCTCTCACTCCCCTAGTCCCTCCCTCCCCCACTCACTCATTCACTCGCTCATACCATGTTACAAACCGCCGTAACATAACCCTGAAATGCATTTCCAATCCGTCTGGGGAACCGTAACATAACATGGATTTATCAATGGTCAAATACGAGTTGTAGCAGCAACAGCAACCATGCATTGGATTGCAAGCGCTTCACTTACATCTATTATGGAAGGAATCAAGTCATAGATTTTAAAAAAGACAGACCATCCTTATAAACATCTCACTGGAGTAAATATGAAGATTATGTGAACAAAGACAGATTAAACACATTTTTTTTATAGTTATAGTAATTATGGGGATGATACTAAGACAGACAATGGCCGTGAAATTTTCATAATAAAAACTGACAATAATGATAGTGATTATATCAGTAATAGCAGCGTCTCTAATAGTAAGAACAATATTATAACAACAGAAAGATTGATGATGATGATGATAATAATAACAATGATAATAATAATAATAATAATAATAATAATAATAATAATAATAATAATGGTAATAATAATAATAGTGATAGTAATAATGATAATAATATTAACAGTAATTATAATGATAGCTTATGATAATAATAATAATAATAATGATGATGATAATAATGATAATAGCGATAATAATAATCATGATGATAATGATAATGACGCTGATGATTATGGTAATAATGACAATGATGACGATAATAGTAATAACAAAATTAATGGTAATAATGCTAACAAATAATGATATTAGTAATGATAATCATAATGATGGTAATGATAATAATAATGATATTAGTAATCATATCAATAATAATGATAATGATAATAATTGTAATGACAATAATAACAATGATAGTAATAACACTAATAATAATGATGATGATAATGATAAAAATGATAATAAGGTTAATAATAAGAGTAATGAAAATGATATTGATAGTACAGTGACAATGATGATAATGTTAACAATAATGACGTTAATGACAGATGAAATTGTGATAAGTATAACAACAACAAAAATAACAGTATCGACGATAATACTTAAAGCAAGGATAAAATAATTACAATAACACCATTGATAAAAAAGATACTGATGATAAACATGATGATACACCCTTCACTGCTAATAAATGATAATGGTAATATAAATAATAACGAGAGCGATAACCATGAACATGATAATGACCCAATAAAGGAAACGATTAAATGAGCATGAGCAATAACAAAGCACTTGATTATAAGATAATTTTAAACCGAAACTAACAGCCAGTTTATACAAGGGATATAGAGAAGGGTCTTCGTATGCAGCAAAAGTGACAATCAACCCCAAGAGAACAGTAAAGGAAAGAAAATATCCAGGTGGCCAGGTAAGGGAAAATTCTCCTTACCTGTATAAGCAGTGTGGGGGGAACAGCAAACACTGCAAGGAAGGCACAAAGGTGTAATTAAAGGTCTCAGCGAGGTTCAACTCTTTGATGATAACTTTCAGCAACTTCGTCGTATTTCATTTACAAAATTGAATAGACATAAATGCTCATAACTGAACACTCACGTGCAAATACTACACACACACACACACACACACACACACACACACACACACACACACGCAAACACACACACACACACACACACACACACACACACACACACACACACACACACACACACACACACACACACACACACACACACACATGTGTGTATGTATATATATATATCTTCTTTTAACGGTAGGTTCATGTCTGAGCCGCCGTGGTCACAGCATGATACTTAATTGTAGTTTTCATGTTGTGATGCTCTAGGAGTGAGTACGTGGTAGGGTCCCCAGTTCCTTTCCACGGAGAGTGCCGGTGGTGCCTTTTAGGTAATAATTCTCTCTATTTATCCGGGCTTGGGACCAGCACTTGACTTGGGCTAGCTTGGCCACCCAGTGGCTAGGTAGGCAATCAAGGTGAAGTTCCTTGCCCAATGGAACAACGCGGCGGTCGGTGACTCGAACCCTCGAATTCAGATTGCCGTCGTGACAGTCTTGAGTCCGACGCTCTAACCATTCGGCCATCGCGGCCTTGACGATCATGGGCTTCCATGATTTTTTCTGAGCAATATAGAGCGGTGGTTTGCCATTGCCTTCCGCCTGGTGTTTTTTTTTTTTTTTTTTTTTTTTTTTTTTTTTTTTTTTTTTTTTTTTTTTTTTTTTTCGAGTCACCATCTCTATTTACCCGGCACTGATATATATATATATATATAATATATATATATATATATATATATATATATATATATATATATATATATATATATATATGTATATATATATATATATATATATATATATATATATATATAT
>NC_051421.1:12967143-12969643 GCF_015228065.2 Penaeus monodon | reverse complement strand
TATATATATTTATCTATTTATATATATATATATATATATATATATATATATATATATATATATATATATATCAGATACATTATTAGATACGCAGACAAACAGATAAATGAGCCGCCAGGATGTATGTAGATAATTAGCAGATTTCTAAGAATTTTGGCGAATTTTGGTAAGGAAGCGCTTGTCCCTGCGATGCCCCGTTCTCTCGTAACGGTTAGGTCAGCGTTTTCTTTCGTGGACTTTTGGATTTAGCATTTTGGCCTCGCTGCCCATAGTGGATGCCCTTCACAACCTCGGATTCTGGGTAGCATTCGAACTCACGGGCTGCATGACCCTCTCGTCCCCAGCTGTACGCGTTACCGCTGCACCACGGGGGGTTTGCGATATTTTGCCTTGCCTTTCTTGTTGATATTCCCTGTAAAAAAAAAAGGTCCCCTTCCTCCACTACTCGAAGAAACTCATTTTCAAGCTCGTAATGAAAGTTTCTAACATTATGAGATGAAATGATGCCAGCACCAAATCTCAGATGTACCATAATATATGCATAAACAATAAAACACGTTTACTGCACGTCTGTTGTGAGTTTGTACAGAAACACCAACACTGTAAGAGGATTTAGCGATGTTAAGGATAACGTCATTTCTTTTCCTTTTCTTCTTTTTCTTTGTCTTTTTTCCCATTTTTGCGTAGGGTTGGCATTTTGGACGATGATTGAGTGTGTGTATCTGTAGACTGAGTTTAACCATTAATTCTGATGAAACATTCCCCTTAGCAGGTATTTTCTGAATTTGAATCGCCCTTTACAGTTTCGCAACAGACAAGTTTTTTCGATTATGTTAATTGCTAATTCTTGTTTTCTACATCTTTGAAACTATATTCTATCCTGTTTTATATATTTTCTTCGTCTTTTAAATGCAACCAGCAATTCTTCTAATGCGGACAGAATTACGAGACATTACATGACAAGGAATGGTGCAGTTCCCTCGATTCTGTCCAGTTCCTACAGCTTATGTCGCAAAGTACAGGGACCAGTGTTAGTCCACGATACTCCCGTGATACAAAAAGGTTCGAGATAAGGGGTTAATTGAACATTATCAGATGATTATATTAGGAACCAATAATGTTAGAAAAAAATGGTATCCCCGTATAGATCCACGTTTGTGACAGAATTTCCTGTGGTGTTTACTAGACATAATTCGCAATCTTTAGCATTATTATATCAAAACTCGCAATCTGTAGCCTAATCATATCAGAATTAGCAATCTGTAGCCTAATTACATCCAAATTAGAGCAATCTGCATCCTAATTACATCAGCTACAGGATCATCCGTGGTACAGAATTTCTACGCAGTGTCAACGGTAACCACCGCTAATTTTCAAGTACCCTCTACTGTGACACAAGTCATCGATACGCGTTACGATCAGACCCATCGAGAAATCATTACCAAAGCGTCTGAGGAAATTTCCATCGCTAAAATTATTCCCGAATATGTAAAGTACGAAAAGTCGTATAAAATTGATTATGACGGTTCTATGTTTACAGCGAAATGTCACAAATGGAGCGTTAATTTGTGCAGTACAGAGTGTATAATTGTGTTACGGGATTTTCTTTTACAAAACATAATATTTTAGCCACGACTAGCCTGGTCAGTTTAGAATTTTTTTTAACTTATTTATTTCTCTGTATAATTTTTCGAAAGAGGTTTCACTCACAGGCATTCGTAATATATTCATATCTATACCTCTTTCTCTCTCTTTCTATCTATCGATTTATCTATCTATCTATCTATCAGTCTGTCTGTCTATATCTATTAGCTATCTATTCACACTAATGCTCACACACTCACATACCTATATATACGAGTTTATATATATATATATATATATATATATATATATATATATATATATATATATATATATATATATATATATATATATACATACACACACACACACACACACACACACACACATATATATATATATATATATATATATATATATATATATATATATATATATATATATATATATATGTGTGTGTGTGTGTGTGTGTGTGTGTGTGTGTGTGTGTGTGTGTGTGCGCGTGTGTGTGCGTGCGTGTGTGTGTGTGTGTGTATGTGCGTGTGTGTGTGTGTGTGTGTGTGTGTGTGTGTGTGTGTGTGTGTGTGGTGTGTGTGTGTGTGTGTGTGTGTGTGTGTGTGTGTGTGTGTGTGCGTGCGTGCGTGCGTGCGTGTGTGTGTGTGTGTGTGTGTGTGTGTGTGTGTGTGTGTGTGTGTGTATACATATATATATATGCATACGCTTATATATTTTCTTCTTTTTCTTCTTCGTCTTCTTTCTTTCTTTCTTCCTTCCCTTCTTTCTCTTTTTTCTTTCTTTTTTGTGTGTATAAAATAAAAAGGAGATTTCATCCGCGATACAGAAGGCTACCGGAAGAAACAGAATGAACATACACCCGTGTACAGTATGCACATGACGTGTGTGTGTGTGTGTACGC
>NC_051421.1:12947143-12959643 GCF_015228065.2 Penaeus monodon | reverse complement strand
AAGATTAGATTATCATACCTTGCTTGTTTTAGGAGGAATAAATCAAATCAGTGATATCATAAACATATGGAGTAAAAATTTCACTATTCATTTGGATAAAACAAAGTTAATGCTTCTTTGTTCTGCCTATTGACTGGGATTCTCCATGTAGAAAACCCTACTACCATGTGGAAATAATAAGACTCAAATTCTGAACAGAAGTTTATTACATACAAGGAAATAGGAAAATAACATTCATTTAACAAAGAGAAAAAAAAATCCAAGCTAACAAGAAAAAGAAGTCTTCACATCGCACCATCACCTTGGCTCAGATTTCCTTTCATCTACCTGTATCATTAACCCAAATCCAAGGGGCCTGGCATGTACGTACATGACATGTCCACCGTGAGTTTACTTAATTAATTGTTTTTACACATAGATGGCTACACTTGTACTAAGTCACCAATGAGCAAATTATGAGTACTGCTTGTCTTGCCTGTTTACCCTTTTCCTTGATTTTTTAAATTATTTTGTTATCGTATATTGCTGTTACTAATGATTACAACATTATAGTAATTATAATGTCTTTGATAAAAACAACACCATAGATATTCTGCCAATCCTAGGAAATCAGGTAAGGTCACAACGTCTACTAATTGACTCCTTTGTGGCTAAGTACTAATAGAGCCATCTATGTGCCGAGACATTTCACAAAAAAAAAAAAAAAAAAAAAATGAGCACAGCATTTTCCTGGCAGCACTGAGTTGATTAAATTATTTCACTGGTGTTTCAATTTAAGACCACTTTTTTCTCTATGCTGCTTTTTTTCTAGTGATGTTCTTATATATTCTTGTTTCTCCTTTTTTCCTCCATGCAATTAAATATTAAAACTTTTCCCATATTTTTCAAACTAAGTTTACAAAAATGGAAAAGACATAGAAACTATTGTAATCATCAAGGATATACCATGGGGATATTGTCATCATATCTTCAGTATATAACTGCACACTTGCTTCATAATGGTATGTCCATGTATTTCCCACATTTCTTCCCCTCAATACCTACATACTATCAGAACAAGTAACCCTAATCCTTTTTATAAATATATAATATTGGCTCTGTTGAATTCCTGCTTGTTTCTTTTCATCTACACATTAGTTATTCTTCAAAAAGTACTTTCCCTATAAAAATGTCGTAAGACTTCTCTTGTTCCTTTTTGAACCAAAAATTTTGACCTTTTATACCTTGATACTTAGATTACCAGAGAGAAAACATGGTTACTAATTACATATAAAATCATATGTAGCTATTAATGGCAGTAAGTCATTCTGGAAGATTGTTTAGTGGCTGCAGCCTAAAGTCGAGATAATATACTTAATGTTTGTCCTTCAGTAAGATGTTAAGTGTCTTTAAGACAAGGAATCTGGAATGTCTTATTAGTGTCATCTCTGAACACATTTATATGAACATGAACACATTTATATGAACAGATATTCAAGCCTGTTCTGAAGCATTTAAAGAAGGAAAACAAGTTGTGTAAAAGTTCTTTACAAAAATTGGACACCTTTTTCCTTTATATATACACACTGTAAACCGGGACTAAATGCTGATGCACGTTAAAAAATGACAATCTGCAGTAAAGGAGAGAAATTAACTCATTATTGCAAAATGGCATCTATTTTTGCCATGGAAAACAGGGCCCATTTGTCACATAGTTAGTGCCTTTGCCATGTATGGTTGAGCCTGCTCTATGCTGTGTGCATTTGTTCACTTCTTTGGTCCAAACCACAGTGATTGAGGAGGTAGAAGTCCCTCAAGATAGTCTTAAAATATCTTTTTAGCTCATTAGCTGAAAGATCATGTAGGATGTTACCAAAATCATAGAGACCAAGTGACTTGAGCATTTCCTGTGCTTCTAGTTTTTTTGTATGCGGAGCATGGCACGTGGATCACTATGGCACTAGAAAACACATCACAATCAGAGTAAATTAGCCTCAATCTTCTGTATCTTAACATCATATTGATTCAATATAGCATCATAACTGCAATTTCTTTTCTTTCAATTAATACATGGATGTCACCATATCCCCAGGAAATTTTATAATATACACTATGTCTGAACATCAATATCTTTATTTTTTTTAAGTTTTAATACTGTACATAAATATAGAATCTTCTGGAAATGTGTGGAATTTGAAGAATAAAGTTTTTAAACAATTATAATAATGACAATAATAATAAACATTAAGGAAATAAAAAATACAAAAGAAAAAATAATTCACACACTTCTCCATCATTTACACTTAAACTCTTATAACCAACAGACCCAAATTGCTACCACTACATGAGAAAATTTCTCTCCTACTTTCTTCGGCAGTACACCCAGTCAGTCATACTTTGAACTGTTACATTTCAAGCCTAAAAATACAAATGAAAAAAAAAGAAAAAAATGTACATCTGAAATGAATGAATTCTTGCAATATATTAACAGCTTTTTTTTTTTCTCCAGCACTGTAAATGTTTAACATTTACATCTGGGGATTAGTATTTTTATCATTACTGACAGTTACAGAAAAAGGAAACCTTCATTATCTTTAAAATCTTGACTTGGGATGCTAAAAATGTGCTGAAATATTGGAGGTAACCACCTAGCCATGTATAACATCAGAAATATAATCATACTGCATCATGCACCTCCAATGCACATAGCTAGACAAGAGTGTTTAAAGAAAATATATATGTAAAATCAATATATAAGATAAGTTGATAAAAAAAAAATAATAATAATAATAACAGTAACAATAAAATAAACCTTTGTAATCATAAAAACTAAGAAACATGTGCACCAGTACAAGACGCACCAACATCTAAAGCCAAGACCTAATGTATGAAAGTGGTAAAATTAGAAAAAAAACAAAAAAAACAGAAAGAGGGTGGGGAAACGTTAAGCTCTGAAATATGACCTTTTTGCAAATTTGTTTGAGGCTTTGGTTACCCCCAAAAGCCATCTTCTAAGAAACTGAAACCATGGAACTATTATGCTTTGTACCCCTACATAAAACTCCATCACTGCTCTGCTCTATGGACTGACATTTTCCTGTTGTTGCATTAGACGGAACAAAAAGAAAAGTTATAACTGTCATTTTACGCTATCTCTCTCTCTCTCTCTCTCTCTCTCTCTTTCTCCATCTTCTTCCTCTTTTTCTTCGATGCTCTTGCTTTCTCTCAGATATCAACTAGCATTGTACAGGCTTCCCACCCGCTGCTTTAGCTACGTCTTCAGCTTCTTTCGACGGACGCTGTTCGACATCTCCGAGTCACTGGTGTCCGACCCAGAGCCGTCAAACTCCACAAGAGAACCCGCTTTGTTGTTGAGAAGAGCGTTGTTACTGGTCATAGCTGCGAAGTTGCCAGTATACTTGGTCTTCTCTAGAGAACGGACTGGAAAAGATCGAACTACATCAGCTGCTGCAGCGAACACTGCAGGTGGGTGGAAAAATAAGCAGGGACATAATTCATCTCACTACATCAGATTCTTTACACTGGAGGACAGATCACAGGATAGTACAGTGACAAATAAAATTGAAAGGGAAATATCTTTCCTTGTCAGGAAACTGCCACATCTTTTGATGTACCTCTAAATACTAATGCACAGCTCTTATAACAAAATTACTTTTGTGTGTGTGTGTGTGTGTGTGTGTGTGTGTGTGTGTGTGTGTGTGTGTGTATGTGTGTGTGTATGTGTGTGTGTTGTTGTGTTGTGTGTGTGTGTGTTTGTGTGTGTGTTGTGTGTTGGTGTGTGTGTGTGTGTGTGTGTGTGTGTGTGTGTGTGTGTGTGTGTGTGTGTGTGTGTGTGTGGTGTTGTGTGGTGTGTGTGTTGTGTGGTTGTGTGTGTGTGTGTGTGGTGTGTGTGTGTTGTGTGTGTGTGTGTGTGTGTGTGTGGGTGTTGTGTGTGTGTATGTGTATGTGTGTGTGTGTGTGTGTGTGTGTGTGTGTGTGTGTGTGTGTTGTTGTGTGTATGTGTGTGTGTGTGTGTGTGTGTGTGTGTGTGTGTGTGTGTGTGTGTGTGTGTAAGTGTGTGTGTGTGTAAGTGTGTGTGTGTAAGTGTGTGTGTGTAAGTGTGTGTGTAAGTGTGTGTGTGTGTGTGTGTGTGTGTGTGTGTTTTCACATATTCATCAAATTCAGTTTGGTAAATTACAAATTTATGATCTAACAATACAAGCTGTCAGATTGTCAGGTGTTCTTGGGAGATTTTTGGTGAATCTAGGTGAAACGACACAGCTGGGTGTACAACTGACTTTATTTACATATAGAATATTGTAAAATGCATTTATTGCTTTATATTTAGGTAACTGTATGCATATGTTCTACAAGAAGAAATATCCAAGTCTGCTGAATATGTTACTCAGAAAATACAGAAAATGTGTACGATATCAGGGCCTATAAGTGAAAGGGCCAACCTTCTACAAGAATTTAAACATTTCAACATTGTAAAATAAATTTAGCTAGAATTTTACCTCCATCAACTGACTACAGCTCTAGACTCTATCTCTCTACTCTGAAAAGCCAACTCCGCCGTCTTCTTTGGATGAAACCATCCCATTTTTTAATATCTTCGAGACTGACTTGTATAACACTTTGAAAAACACATTGGAGATTTCCCAGTTTTGTTTTTCTTTTGTGTTCAATGTATTTCTTGGCATCTGAGCTCAACTAACTGCCCTTTTACGACTATCCCTACCGATCTGCATAATTTAACTCGTCACTGCTGGGTCACATGTACCAGAGTCATAACAAACTGCTTGGTCTGCAAGGTACGCCTGCACGTGTGGCAACATGCCAGTGCACGTGAAGTGGGACGTTCAGCTGGATGTGACAGACTCCCGCGCCAGGTATTTGGCCATTGCCAGAAACCAAGTTTATCATACTTAGGGATTTCTGTTACTCAGCAGCGAGGGGTTTAAATATCATATGACCTAATGTGTTTCTTTTTGGGTCATGAGAATTGTTGATATATTTGGAATAAAACCAATTGAGACTTATAAATGGTAATATTTTTAAGGTCAGGGACTGCTATCAAAAAAGGGGGGGGGGGAGATAAAACGACTGCCAAAGATAGTGTTCTCAGATTATCAATTCCAACATAAATGTAAATTCTATGCACAGGCAGATAACCGAGATATGGCATTAGTAGTTAACTAATACTGCCTATGAAAAAAGTGAGCACAATAGGGCTCAGCAATGTGGAATGTGATAAATAACAGTTATGACTGATTTGATGCTCTCTGCCTGTAGCTTTTATGTTTGCTAAAATAAGAGTAATGTTGATGGCCAGTCACATCCCTATCTTGCCAAAATTTACCTTCTGATATTACATAGTAAACTTCATTAGCATTAACAATTCAGTATGGTGAGTAGATAGAAATCATGTTTGATGTGCACCCAGCTACTGAAACACATTCCAGATAAGCATGGAAGGCCTTGAAAATGTTATACGAGGGGACTAGCCAAGGCTGCAGTTACGTGAAAATGAATCTTAAAATGCTTTGTTAATTGGACAAAACTGTTTATAGACAACTAAAGAGCTGTAGTAAACAGGATGCAAAGTAGCAGAGCAAGTTCAGAATGCATATCTATCTGGTAAGAACCACAAAATTTAGAGAGGGAGAGAGATATAATGTTATAGAAGGTTACTATGGACAGAAGACCAGGGTAGGGAAATGGAGTACATCTGACATCACCAAGGCTTTTTGCAATTTTCCTGAAATTTGAATTTGTTACATGGAAGTAACACCTATTGGATGGATATCATCAAAACTCAACCATCTGACTCTCCTCACTACAAGTACTCAAAAGAAAGGACATCATTATTCATGATGAAATTCTAGGGGATTGCTGGCCCAATACTCCAATGGGAAGAGACAAAATTCTTGAAGATAATGAGAAATCTCCCAAGTAGTACTCTAGGACACCCATGACCCATCCAGTATCTGTCAAACTGGATTATTATATACCAAAAAAAACATTATTTTGGCATCATCATACTCAAGAAATCAATTTATAAGCCTGATTAATTTCATCATATAATACCAAAGAGTAATTTTTGAAAATATATATACTGTTAACTGGCAATGTCCATTACCTTTAAATATTCAATAACTAGAACTTTAATACATTAGTGCCAGATACATGCACTGTTCATCTTATTTTTGCCTTGTGAATTATCTTTGCAGAGATAGCTCTACACGCACTTAGTCATAAAAAAATAAATTATCAATTCCTACCTACCATCACATGATTGCCCATTTTTCTAGTTTGGAGTTACTATTAATATTGAGCTAATATTGAACAGTTCCCATGTTTACTAAAGTGAACAGTGGACTTGATGTTTGGGTCAGCTGTATTTTATGTGATCTGATTCATATACTAATATCATTTGTTATAGCTTAGACTCTCACAGACTGAACTCTTTCTATAAACTACAGCAATACAGAAAAGGCTGCAGTACAAGACAAAATCAGTGACTAGATATCTGCAAATCTTAATTAACCCATTATTCCCGGTTGTCAGAAATCCCTGAGAGCAATTAAGCTCTGGTGATATCTGGCAGTGGCCAGACAGTGGGAGCGGGAGTCTGCTGCGTTAAGCCAAACGCCCCGCTCCACGCGCTCTGGACCTGCCAACCATGCAGTTTGCTATGATGTCCTATCACGTCACCCGGCAGTAACGGGTTAACAAAAATACAAAGCACCATCAACCTTCCACAAAAATATTCTACAATTTTGACATCCAATTCGGACTACTTCTAAATTTTAAAAAGCAATAATGCAAAGCTGATTTCCCTTATATATCAAACAAACGGCTATCTTACTCTGGTTTTCAAGAAGAGTGTTCTGCTTCTTCAGATCGTCAATGTCCTGCTGGTGAGCAGAGTTCTTCTGCCTCATGAACTCAATGTAATCGGCAGCTTTCTTCAATATTTGTGCACGGCTGGCCTGCGAAGACTACTTTCATTAGTGAAAACCAACCATTCTTCTGACCAAAGTCTACTCCAGTCAAATAATAACACACACAATCACTCATACATTCACTTTCTTTAAGAGACCTAGGATGCTGCAAGGATGTTAGCAATTTGTCACTCAATCTAGGTGAAGATACGTTAATGAACAAAACTTCAACCACAGACTCGAGACTGTATCTAATGCAATTTTGTTAGAAAACATTCTTTATATAAGGTATGATTTTTTTTTTTTTTTTTTTTATTATGAAATTGAAAACAATAAGGCTGATTCCATACCCTGTAGTAAATATCTAGATAACAAGAAGCAGTAATAGCTAGTTAAATTGGACATTAGAAAAGACTAAAATAAATTAATGATCACAAAACTGACCCACGAAAGTTAAGTATTCCCAATACTTCACACTACTTAAGCACTAAAAACTTTTCTATGCTTTCCTACGGCCAACTTCTCATGCCTCCCACATTAATGACAAATGCTAAGGCCAAAACGTGGCATGCACTACATCACATGTATTCATTCCTTCCATTCTCATTCCACCTATAATTGTCTTGCCCACCTTCTCTCCATGCAGAGAAGGCACAGAATCTCTCAAGGAACAAAAGGAATCCTTGATGTGATCACGGCGTTTCCTCTCAAGGGCATTGTGGTGCGCCCTCTTCTCCGCCTGCGATGCAAACTGGAACTCCCCGCGCGTGCCCCCCTGCAGTGACTCATCATCCTGATCAAAAGAAAAATTTATTTTTAATTCAAACTTATCAGATAATAACTTACTATGTATGTTTCTAATAACTAATATGATGATTTGCTTATTTTTCCCTTTGAACAAGAATACAGGGGAAAAAAACAAAAACTTAGACCTTATTCTAGATACATAGAAATATGTTTTATCCTTATATGTAAATCCACCAATTTGAATCAAACTTTATGAAGATTTCTGAGATAACATTAACTCTTTCTAATAAATGTTTCGAGACATCCTCAGTGCTCTTCATAGTCATTTCACATGCAATCATGTCTTGTGTTCAAACCAAATTTACATAATAATAATCAACAGTTGGAAAGCCTGAAAGTGACACTTACATATTAAGATTTTATATCGTTTAAGTTTCTTTGATTTAGAATAAGATAGTGCAAAGATAGTAAAAACCAGAAGTCCGGCCATAAATAACAACCAAAATAAGACTGTCAGACATAAAAAGAAATCTGCAGAAAGTAAATATATAGCAATAATTGACAAACACCAAAAAACCTCCCCTTTCTACATGCTGGGAATAAAGAGTTTGGTGGCCATTCCAGATTATCATCTAAGCAGGAGCCAGGCCAAACGCTATCTTGCCAAATGTAAGAGGGAGAGGTTTGTTGCTTCTTCCTTAGCATGACGTATGGCAGCCAAGGCATCTTAGATGATCTTGATTTACACAATTAGTCGTACATGAAAAACAATCTAGTCTACAAATATATTCCTTAAATACTCAGGTTTCTTCTTAACTCGACTTTTCGTTTTTCTGTATGTAAATTTTACCACAGGTATAGATAGCTGTACAAGAAAAGGTTCGTGGGAATCTGTTCCTTCTTAACCCATTGGTCACAGGTGGCAGCTACTACGATGCCATGGCGGCGTAGAGCCAATGCCATGGGTAGCACCCTTAAAGATGCAGCCCATACGGATATAACCGTTTGGCGGACACCAGAGCTGCCAAAAAAGCCTGCGCACAATGGGTTAAACCGCAAACTATAAGTTGTCTTCGGGGAGGTTCGATGCAGGACTCCAGCCCTAACACCCCCAACAAATATGGTCTTCACCTCGGTACACACGGCAAGGTAGAGCCGAGACTTGAGTACCTAGGCCATGAGCAGCATGACCTCCTCCCTTTATCTGTGGTGCTACCTTACGTGTTTGCTGATCATCTCTTGCACCGACAACTTTATCATTTTCTCCTTTACAAGAATATCCTCATAAACTTGCCCTAGCTTAGTGCATTCAAACTGTACAAGATTTACCATGAAAAGTGCCCTAGAACTCAAAATGGAGAAAATAACTACTTACAGACAATTATTGCAAAAGAGATAAACATACACATAGTCTTTCCAATCTTACATTTACTTACATTAACTGTTAGTTGTTACATTTTAAATAACCCTTTTTCTTATCTAGGATGGGAGGTGTGGAGAGGATAGTGCAAATATTTTAAATATACACAATGATAGAGATTCCTTACTATAAGGAAAACAGAAAATAATGTTTATTTATAGTTGACGTCACTGAAAACTTAAAAAACTTTACGAGCTTTCACTATTTCCTTATATGCAATGATTTTAATCGTAAATTGACTCCCTAAACACGAATAGCCTCTTTAAATAAACCCTTTCCCTTGCACACACAACCAGAAACAACCAGAAACCAACCTAATTAACCAAAAAAATATATATGATAAAAAAAAAAAACACTACTACAAGAAACCCAACCAAAGTAACCCATTATTGAAGAAAAAAAAAAGAATAAAAACAAAAAGCTTAGAACAGCTTCCCCTCTTAAAAATACATATAAATAAACGTTCCCCTGACTCACATCACTCTCAATGTCGATATCCCTCTCTTCATCGCTCATTTTCCCAATTCATCCCCGAAATTGGCAGAAAATCGTGAAAAACCTCGGCCTCTGCGTCGCTCGTCCTCACGGGATCAATATGGCCGAGGGGGGTGTGCGTTCGAGCTTCGTGGCAAAAGAAGACCTGGTGTAGTTTTGCTGTGCTGGGGCTTCTGTTTTCTTTCGTTTTCTGGTGTCAGTTGGGTTGGGTAATTTTTTTTTTTTTTTTTTTTGGTGTTTGTGTGGTAGGTATTTCGTATCTGTCTTTGTCTTGGAGGGGTGTGCGTTCGAGGTGCGTGGGAATAATTATATCTTGGGTGTTTTACCGTTCCAGCGGGTTATTTTCTTTGTTTTATGGGGTATGCTAGGTTGGGGGAAATATATTGTTTGTGTCGTAACTATTTAATATCTGTGTTTGTCTTCTGTGAGATATGTGTCGAGATGGGAGGTTTAGAATTAAGTTCCAATATTCTTTTTTTCCCCTTCTTCTTCTCTATCTATGCTTTTAGATATGGCATTTTCTTTTAATATCGTAGGTGTAGATGAGGATTATGAGGTATCCCCTGCATGTGCTTTTCCTTTGCTTTTTACTTTCCTTCTGAGCTTGTGGTTTGTCAGGATTCAGGAAAAGTTCCAACATTTATTTTTCCTTCGTATATACAATAATTTTTCAGTGACAATAGATATGCTAAATTTCTTTTAACACCATCGTTTTCTCGTCTTCTTTATCCGGCTTTGTCTATTTTCTCTTCGAATCCTCATTCATTAGTTTATCTCAAGTCAAAGTAAGTTAATTTTTTACGTGTCTATGTCTTTTCCTTTTTTCTTGGGGATGAAATTTTTCAGTTTTGTTAATTGTGTCTTCTAAATCCCAGTAAACATATGACTATTTTAACTACAACAATCGTATCATAAGATAATGCATATTTTATGATAATAAATATTTGATACACAGCGATCACTTTTTTTTTTCTTTTTTTTTTTTTTAGATCAATAAGATAATAAGATAATAACTCGAAAACGGGAGGAAAAATTTTATGCCTAGACAGAATCAAGTGATTCCATGACACCCATGAGTAATGTATGGAAGGAAATAAGCAAGATCAAAGGCAATACGTGCAGTATAACACCCCACCCACATCCAGATAGGGTAGCCTCATCTCTCCTCAATAAATGGTGTGAGGACTCTTCTCTTGATAGCCTCCTATTATCCACACGCAGGTGCTCCCTTAAATTAAGCCATAAAAACGAAATTGATTATCAGTGCCACCTCTTAGATGAGACTGATGCACCATTTACAAGGAAAGAACTCCTTGCAGCCATTAAGACTAGCAAATTCACGGCACTTGGGGATGGCGGAATCACTTACATCATCCGACTTCTTGCAAAGGTATAGGTAAAGGGGGAAAATCCTCTTCTTGATCTCTTCAGTCTACACGACAGGCATCTTGCCTATCACTTGGAAACAAGCATCCATCATTCCCATTCCAAAACCAGGACGTCCTGATGAATATAGACCAATTTCTCTGACGTCCTGCTTGTCTAAAACTTGTAAAAGAATCCTTAATCCTTACGCAGATCAAAGACCTGATCCATCCATCCCTCTTTGGCTAAATGGAAATAATGCAGTTTTCTTACTACATAGATTTCAAAGGAACCTTCGACAGAGCCTCCGTGAACTAACACTTTTAGGAGTTAATGGCAAGCTTCTGCTATAGATAAAGGATTATATATCTTTGAGAAGAGCAAAAGTGTGATACCAAGGCACCTACAATGCTTATGGCGAATTAGAATTAGGCACTCCACAAGGGGGAGTATTGTCCCCTACACTGTTTAATATACTTAGACACTCTCTTTGCAAGCTCAGCACTGAGTTAGGAAACCTATGCAGCATCACATTCTATGCTGATGACATTCTTATGCAGTTATTTAATGGGGGGGATTATGTTCAGCAAAAAGGTGTGCTTCCCTGGTCTCATAATCTACCCAATCAAAACTAAGCATATTTCCATATTTCTCGTAAACTTACCGTACAATCCAAGGTTAGGTGGACAAACTATTGAAGAACTGACACCTATAAATATTTTGGTGTTACGGTGACTGCTTCCCACCTCATGTCCCTCAACTCTCGCTTTACCAAAGATATTGTTCAAAACATCAAGGAGCGTTGCCTTAGGCGTTTAAGACCATTGCAATATATAAGTCACAGATATGAAGGTGCCTTCCTGAGAGTCCTAAGGTTGATGTATATCTCCCTTGTTATGCAAGCCCAATTCTTAGTATGTTGCCACCGAGTGCTCTCAGACCCTTTGAAGTTTTACAGAACAAGGCCATGAGAATTATACGTGGATACTCAATGACTGCTAACGTTCTCGTCATGAGGAAAAAGCTAGAACTCCCCTCTGTTTACAGTCGTGTACCCAAGTTAACACCATACATGTCATCAGACTCCTGCAGCTTCTACCCAGACCACGAATCTCCAATATTCTATCAAATGAGATAAATTATAGAGTTAGGCATGTCCGGCCTCGGTACTCCAATCTCATACAGTCCAACTTAAAATGGAAAACAAAACTGCTCATACTATTATGTTGTTCAATGTATGGAACAACGAAGCTATTAACATTCTAGAAACAGTATTTACTGCTCCTTGGTACAGAACTCATATACATTCTCATATTTATAAACCATAGGGCCTAAATACATGGATAAAATTGAACTAAAACCGCATTACTTGAAATATATAGATGGCATTCAACATCCCCTTCATTGTACGAACCACTGTGATGCTTCCAATTACCCTAACAGAGCAGCAGGGATTGGTATACTAATTCCTGATATAGATTTTGAAGAAAGTGTGTGTATTTCCAACTGGACAAGCACAAGTGATACCGAGTCAGTAGCCATATATC
>NC_051421.1:12917143-12924643 GCF_015228065.2 Penaeus monodon | reverse complement strand
ATGGTTATTGCGAGAGGAAAGTGATGTATGGTGGGGGGGGGGATGGGGTGCTTTAGAGTGGCTGATGTGAAGCTACGTTAATGTTGCCCAAGTAATTGGATGGGATTATGTGGTTCCACGAGGCGAACAGCAGTTTGGCATTAAGGGGAAGGGAACACTTGGGTATGGGGTGGGGGTTGTGGGGGGGGGGGAGAGGGGTAGTTGTGCATTCCCTTTAGTCCATTAAATCTATTGCTTGTAGTTGCTGGAGAATAGTGTGAAAGATTCTTGTAATGTTTTTGTACTTTATATGTATACTTAGGAAATTTCTTTTTTTGTTCTTATTTAAAAAAAACTGCTTTTGTTTTCTTTGCTAAATATCTTGTCCTTTCAAATAAAAAACATTGTGTACTATCAGGTTTAATGAGTTGCAGTATTGCTAAACCTGTTTGAGGCTTCAGGAGAGAGATCATCATTAGTATGTCTTAAGAATACAGAAACAGCTTCGCATTCTAAGGATGTTCTTGTTCTACAACTAGCGTGAGCTTCTTTAAAAAAGCCATTTATTAAAAGTCAGTCGTCATGATGTTGATGCACTAAGTTAGGGCAAATTCATGGTATTCTGTCCCTTGGACAGTTTGTGTATGCCCAGTCATGGGAACTTTGATTATTGAATAAATTTTGTGGTGTTTGGGACTTTGTTGCTGGTAAATGTCTGTACAGTAAAGGAATACCATTAATGGTTACAGAAATGTGGTAACTGCTGTGTCCTTGGCACTTGGGCCAAAACCAATTAAATATCCATGTAAATTCTGGCAGTAGAGGTTGAACTAGATCTGTATTTGACAAAATTAATTCATGGAAGTCTGCAGGGTGTGTGAGTTAGCCTTTAGTGCATAGGCTACAGTGATGGCTTTCCTTTGAGGGCATCTACCATTAACCATTAGTGTATTAGAGTAGGTTTGCTTACAAGACATCTGTTAGGATTTAAAGAAGTAATAAAATGTCTTCACACTCAAACCAAATACCCATGCAGCAAGTAGCAATTCAGCCCCAATTTTTTAAACATAAAATGATGGTGCCAGAAATTTTCCTCTTCACGGTGACTTTTGATAAGTCTAGCCTTTTGGCCAGGAAGTTCGCTCTGTGTAGCAGAACTTCCTACATGATTCGCCTTAGCGAGTCGTGACGCCTTAGGTGTGTCTGGCTATAAAATGAAGCCTAGTTTGTCACATTACATTACATATAATTTAGAGTTCAGTGTATTGATACAAACTAGAATATTTAATGCTTTTTACCAAGGTTTAGCATAGACCATTCACTTCACTGATGTTTGTGGGCATATCTTCGTATGGATAGCACATGATTATCCTATATAATCCTAGTCTTGTTAACCAAATGCTGTTTTCAAGTTACTTGTGTACTATTGGAAATGAATTTGAACTGGAAACCTTTTGCTAGCAGTGGACTATCTAATAGTTTTAACAATTATTGATAATTATGAAAATGATGGCACATACAAAATATATATTTTTTTACCTGTAACGGTATCTGCTAATGGCACAGTATATACAGTACTCAAACATTTGAGGTAATTTTTTTTTTTTGGATGAGGTTAAGTATTTTCCTCTTGTGTAATTAATAGTGGAAATCCTGACGCTTGTTCTTTACAGTATCGGCATATTTATATAGAATTACTGACAAAAAGAACAAACTTGAACTGTTTCAGAGTTGACTTAGACAGTGAATACCCTTTATTTATACAAATAATGACCAATGTTGATTAGGTCATTCCAAACGAGAGTAATGAAGTAGGTGAAATAATTTTTTATAATTTCTTCAATGACCTGTGAAAGTCGTTACTTGCCCGTAATATGGAAAGATAATTTTGCCCTTTGTAATTATGAGACATAAAGTTACTTGTATACTTAATAGTATATATTTCAAGTTGAATGTGATTTTATATACCTAAAGAGGGGGGGGGGGGGTCATAACTATTCATTTTGTAAACAAAAATGGGAGGTGCTATGGGCATTCATTTTGACTTTGTAGTGAATACTTTGCATGAACTAAATTATTGATAGCCGGAGTGGAAGGAGCATTTCTGTGTTTTGAGGTTATTTTCATCAGTACTGGACAGATGCCAGCATTATTTTAAGATGGATGTAACCCCTTATTACTTGTCTTGCAGGAACACTCAGAGCCTGAACAGATGCGCAAGCTGTTCATTGGTGGGTTAGACTACCGTACCACCGATGAGAGCTTGAAGGCATACTTCGAACAGTATGGCGAGATCGTTGATGTCGTCGTGATGAAAGACCCCAAGACAAAGCGCTCAAGAGGGTTTGGTTTTGTGGCCTTTTCTCAGGCATACATGGTTGATGAGGCACAGAAAAACAGACCTCACAAGGTAAGCTTTTTTTTTTAAATAATTATAGACGTAGATGTATAATTTGAGTTCTTATTTTCTGATTTTTAATAAATTGTTTCTACCAAATGCACTCTTCTTTCATATTTTTTCTCTGCCATTTAGATTGATGGGAGGTCTGTGGACACAAAGCGTGCTGTCCCTCGAGATGAAATTGGGAAGCCTGAGTCTGGGGTCACAGTCAAGAAGCTGTTCGTAGGTGGTATAAAGGACGACGTAGATGAGGAGGTAAGCGTTTATTATTATTGTAAAAAATATGATAATTATCAATTAATTTGTTAGTTATTAATTATATTTGTATTGCTATTATTATTAATTTTCTTTACCCTTCCTCAAGTTTTTTGAGATTTTTCAATTTTTTTGAGACCAATGTAGATGTTCATGTTAAATTTTATTACAGGATCTGCGAGAGACCTTTGGCAAGTTTGGAACAGTTGTGTCTGTTAGCATCCCAACAGAGAAGGAATCACAGAAGAAGAGAGGCTTCGCTTTTGTAGAGTTTGAGGATTATGATGCTGTAGATAAGGCATGCTGTGAGTGCCGTAAGTCTAACGTTGACATGTCTTGGAAATATCCAATCCTGTTATAACCCATCTTGAGAGAGGTGGGTTAGCAAGGTCCAAAGGGGGTGATTAGCCGGTGAAAATCCCTCCACTTGGATCAGCGTTAGGTTTTCATATTTACCATATGTTTTTATTTTGACAGTGCACAAGAACATACAGATGAAGGGGAAGCGCGTAGATGTCAAGAAGGCCCTAAGCAAGAACGAAATCCAGATGCAGCAGCGTGGCCGAATGGGTGGCATGGGAGGAATGGGTAGAGGTGGTGGTGGAAACGGACCTTGGGCTGGTGGTCGGAATGACAATTGGGGAAACAACCAGAGCGGTGGATGGGGAGGTGAGCAGAAACTTTCCCTTTTGGAATTTCGAGCACTTTCTTTGGAAGTGGTGGTTGCTGTAGTATTTTCCATTATTTCAGTTTAGATAGAGGTTGATAGTATTCTTCACTATTATTTTTATAATAGCAATTAATTTTGATTCTAGATAATCGTGGAGGTTGGGGCAACCAAGGCAACTATGGCACCCCTAACCAGAGTGGTCCAGGTGGTTACAACCAGGGTGGCTATGGCAACCAAGGCCCATGGCAAGGTGGTCCCCCCAACAACCAAGGTTGGAATAACCAAACCAACCAGGGTTGGGGCCCACAGGCTGGTAACTATGGTGGCACACCAAACAACTGGGGTCAGGGACCTAGTGACTTCGGCAACAACTACGGACAGAGCTATGGTGGTGGACCCATGAGGAACCAGGGATATGGACAGACCAACAGGCCAGCACCATACAGTGCCGGTAAGGATCATGAAGACATAGGTAGGCTGGAATTGTTACTAGTCTTTGAGTATTGAATTTTATATTTGAAAGTATAATTCTCAAAACATTACTGAGTTGAGTTGGCCTTGGAATTTCAGGTGGAGCTCCAGGCTACAACAACCCTGGTCCTAACAACTATGGAGGTGCTGCAAACATGAACCAGGGCCCCAACAGACGATACTAGACTTTTGCTGGTGCGTATTTCTTTTTGTTGTTCCATAGTTTTGGCACAGATTTCCATTGCTAGACGTGGTATTTGTGGGCAAAGCATTGATCTTAAATCATGATATATGTTTAAATTCAAGAGATAAAGGTTGATTTTTGAGAGTGTTAATAAAATTAGACATTTGACTACTAACCTTATACAGTTAAATGTTGACTAATTTATTATTTTCCACCACACACTAGGTACATAGCAGGTTAGCCATGCAGGCAGGCAGACAGGCAGGGCTTGAGTCAGGGCCCCAGAACAGTCAGGATATGCTAGGACTGAGGCAGGCAAGCTGAGCTAGGGTCATAGGGAGGCCGACAGGCTCCTCGACACCAAGATAAAGCGAGCCAGTGTCAAGAAACATTCCATTCGTCGCATGGACTAGCCACTTGCCTCCATTGTAGGAAAAATATGAACACTGGAAAATTTAAAAAAGATATTTTCTCTGTACTTGCATTTTATATATTTAGGATAATGTGTAGAAGTGTCAACTATCTCAATATGGAATTAACCAAAGCATAGTCAGTTCTTTGTAATGTGTGTGCAGCATTGTATTTTCATTTTACAAATAAATTAATCCTAAGAATGGTGTATTATGACATCCTCGGAGGCATATCTGGGAGAGAAAAGGCTACTAGGCAGTGAATTCTTAGGAACTGTCTAGGTCTAAACCTCAGGTAGGTTCTTGTGTTCGGTTTTGTGGTGTAGGCAGTAATGTATCATAGGGTTGGGTACACCGTTCATTTTTGAGTGGTTAGCACATTGTGTAGTGGTGCTAGGTCACGCTTTAGTGTGAGTGCACTTTTCAGCTTTTGTACCTCAATGCTACTGTCTTGTGTTCAAAGTACCAAGTTCAAAGACGACAAACTTAAGTGGTTTAAGTTCTCGGCTGTGGCATGCTTACCTCGTTGACTAATTCGGTGATTTTCCCCAGGTATTGATGACGCCACACCCTCCAGTACCAAAGATGAAGGTCAGCAGTGGCCCTAGTCAGACC
The DNA here is from genome assembly GCF_015228065.2 of Penaeus monodon. Taxonomy (NCBI): domain Eukaryota; kingdom Metazoa; phylum Arthropoda; class Malacostraca; order Decapoda; family Penaeidae; genus Penaeus; species Penaeus monodon. The sequence continues at coordinate 12,919,658 of NC_051421.1, read as the reverse complement.
TGCCACGCCTACCTGTGATACATATTTTTTTACTTTTTTAAATTATATATGAAAAGATTACTTTTTTTTTTCTTTGAATCCTCCAAAGTATTCCAACAGATCTGTTCTCATTTCCTGGGGACTAGCAAAACTCAGCTTGTTCACCATAACAGAAATATTTCTCAAGGCAAATAAAAATTGTCATTGTAAAATTATGTAAAGTAAAATATAATATTTTGGGGCATGTCCTGTCACGTTGAAAAGCAGCATGGGCATTAAAATTTTATCCCATCCAAAGTACTACTAAAAAGAATTGCAAGATAACATTTTGACATCCTTACGTGAACTGCAAATATTGCATGCATTATGCAAAAACATACTAATATTCACAAGTTAAAATTTTGAGTTTTGCATGTTCATTTAATTGATAAAAGCTTGTTTGTTAATGAATTGCATATGCATGAACCATTCTGAAGGATAAGTTTAAATACTAATGCAATTATATACCTCTACCTCTACCTCTCAATAGTGCCTTGTTTGTAGTGCACCAAAGTTCAGATTCTTAGTGAATTCCTAAACAAAGTATTTTTTCAAATATGTTTGAAGGCTCCATTCCAGTCTATTTTGGAGAAAGGGAATGATTCAAGAGATGAATTAACAAGAGACTGCTAATGGTTCAAGAAATCTTAAATCCAATATTGCAGAGTAAATAAAACTAACTAGATGATTCAGAATACCTAATCCTGGAAACCCCTTTTTAGTGTAGATGTTAGTTCCTGTAATAAAGTGAAAGATTACTTAAGTGCATAATATTTAAAGGAAGATGAAGCAGAGAAACTATGATTTAGATGTCTGATTATATAAAGGAAATAGAAAAATATTTAATACAATTATTCCTAATTTATGCATGATTAAATGTATATCTAATATATATATGTATTGATAAGACATGTACAATGTACTTGCTCGTTGTCGTGGAGGGGCTTGGAAGACAGACCAAGGCCAGGTGTAGGGGATCACTCCTACCTTGGACCTCGGCCCTTGCCTCTCATATTTTGCATGGTCTTTTCTCCTCCCCCTTTCCTTTTCCTTTTCTTCATCCCCTTCTGTCCATTTACCCAAATCATTCTCATTTTTACCCTTTGCCATAATGCTATATGACCTTTGATATAAATTTGTTTTAACTATTAACCATTCTGGGAATCCACAAACCTCGCCTTTTGAACCAAAAACCTTAAAGCCCCCCAAGCTCCACTCTTATTACTATATCTTGAATATTGTGTCAATGACCATAGATGCTGATGCAGAAAATGTTGAATATTAAGATACTTGTATATATAATTAACAAAAGATGAAGTCTATTTAAACATGCTTTGGTATAGATTCCTTCCCAATCCCTTGTTTGTTCAATCTTTTCTCCTTCATTTCCTTTTCTTCACCCCCTTCTGTCCACTTACGCAAATCGTTAACTTCTATTTACCTTTTTCACCACAATAATTTACCATAGTAATGTCTTGTACATTTGTTTTTGACCATTGATCATTTTGTAAATATACAAACATTTTTTTCCTGGGAGCTTCTCCCCCCACGCCCTACCCTATCACTATATTTTGTATATCCCACTAACAACTGCAAATGTTGATGCAGCTGAAAATTTTCAATAAATACAAAATTTCTCCCCACCTTTCCCCCTCCTCCTCCCCCTCTCCCTCTACCTCTCTCTCCCTCTCCCCCTCTCTCCCCCTCTCCCTCTCTCCCTCTCTCCCTCTCTCCCCCTTCCCCTCCCTCTCCCTCTCCCTCTCCCTCTCCCCCTCCCCCTCCCCTAATACCATGCCAATTGTTGCCGTGGGGGATTAGGAGGCGGTAACAGACTCAGTGCTGGTGATTATCCATGTCTTGGGCCTCAGCCCTCGACTCGTCTTTTTCCCTCTCTTCTCCAACCTCTTAACTGCCCGAGGTGTGAGAGCCTTCTTGAAAGAATGAAAGGCTGACTGTGCTAGTCATGAACGGCCTGGGGGGGGGGGTCATGGACGCAGTATTTCCCTTTAGCAATATATCATTTACTCCTCAAGGGGACCCTTAGGGGTGGACTGTTTCTTCTCCAACATACTCAAGATTCCCCGACCCTAGGCCCTCTTTTGACCACGACTGAACACAACTCGCTATCAGATCATTCAAGTCCAGATCATCCACCCAGGTCAGTACTCAACCTCCAGGAGACATTCCTTTTCCAACATCCTCTACTTCATCTCCTCCACCCCTACAACTTCATTCAAACTACCCCATCCTCCCGTGTTACTACTGTACAGCCTTATTGTCCACCACACCGCAGTACTTCCTGTCTCTACACTACTTCCACATGTCCCCCTCCTTTTAGTGCCCCCACCTATACAAACATACTTGAATACTCTATTTAGCCCAGCCAAATGGGATTTATTTTTCTTGATTCCCTCCACAGCCCCCTACTCCTGCCTCGTCACAATTATATCCCAAATCCAAGCTGAAACATTATCATTCCTGAGACTTCATTGGCAAA
>NC_051421.1:12889643-12899643 GCF_015228065.2 Penaeus monodon | reverse complement strand
GCTCTTTGCACAAGGAATATGAGAAAAACGGTGTATGGAGAGAACGTTGATTCAACTTGTAGGGTATGTGGTTCTGCAGATGAAACAGTGGCGCATATTGTGTCAGAATGCCAAAAACTAGCACAGAAAGAATATAAGCAGGTGAGACATGAAAATGTTGCAAAAGTAATCCACTGGAAGCTTTGTGAGAAATGGGGATTTGGGAAGTCTGATCAGTGGTACACACACAAGCCTGAGAAAGTGCTGGAATCAGAAGACTGCAAGGTTTTATGGGATTTCCCCATACAGACCGACAAGACACCAGAGCACTACAGACCTGATATCACTGTAATTGAGAAAAAGACCAAGAAATACCTTCTCATCGACGCAGCATGCCCATTTGACACACGTATTGAAAAGAAAGAAGAAAAGTGTGACAATTACTGCGACCTGAAATATGAAACTGCAAGAATGTGGAGAATGAAAGATGTTGAAGTTATTCCAGTAGTAATAGGGGCATTAGGGACAGTGACAAAGTAGTTCGAGAAATGGATACAGAAGCTGGATTTGAAATTACAGTTGAAATGTTACAAAAACCTTGTTTACTAGGAACAGCAAGAATAATTCGAAAAGTACAGGACATGAAGTGAAAAGTAAAAGAGAAAGAAGCTATAATTCCTAAGACCACTGGTTGTGGTCCGCTACTGCAGTTCATTCACCAAGATGTAAGACCAATCTTGAGAGTACCAGAAATAATAATAATAATAATAATAATAATAATAATAAAACAATAATAATAATAATAATAATAATAATAATAATAATAATAATTATTATTATTAGTTGTTGTTATAGTTTGTTGTTATAATAATAGTAATAATAAAAATAATAATTATTATTGTTAGTTGTTATTGTTGTTATTATTATTATAATTTATTATAATAATAATGATAATAATAATGATAATAATAATAATAATAATAATAATAATAATAATAATAATAATAATAATAATAATAATAATCATTATTATTATTATTGTTAATATCATTATTATGATTATGATTATGATTATTGGTATTATTGTTGTTGCTGTTGTTATGATCATTATTATTGTTATTATCATTACTATTATTATCATTATCATTGTAATAATGATAATAATAATGATAATAATAATAATAATAATAATAATAATAATAATAATAATAATAATAATAACAATAATAATGATAATAATAATATTAACAACAACAACAACAATAATAATAATAATAGTTATTATTCTTATTCTTATTGTTATTGTTATTATTACTATTATTATTAGCATCATTATTATGATTATGATTATTATGATTATTTTCATCTTCATTATCATTACTACTAATATTATTGTGATTGTTATTATTGGTAGTATCATTATTATTATTATAGTTATTATCATCTTCATTGTTATTACTGTTATCATTATTATTGTTATTATCATTATTATTATTGCTATTATTATTATTATTATTATTACTATTATCATTATCATTAATGTTATTATTATCATTATTATTATTATTATTATTATTATTATTATTATTATTATTATTATTATTATTATTATTTTTATCATTATCGCTTTCTAATAAGGCCGAGGGAACAAGGAACAATAGTCGTTCTCCAGTTCCACATTTTTGAAACTTCAATCTCAAGGTCTCTAAATTTTGATAAATTTCCTGTTTCTTTATCAGCGACATTTCACTCAGATGGAAATATGTCAATAAAAATACAGCTGGTTTCCTTCTTGTCTTCAATCAAGATATCGGGGTTATTGGTAGTAATCTTGTCAGTATGGGCTGGCATATCCCACAGTATGGCAACACCCTTCCCGTCAACCAGTGTGCTAGACGGTACTTCGATAATATAGTGTTTACATAATTACATATTTCCCCATAGTATTTCCACACCCTTCTCTTCAGCCAGTGTACTAGACGGTACTTCGATATCATAGTGTTTACATATTTACATATTTTCCCATAGTATGACATATTTTCCCATCAACCATTGCGCTAGACGTACTTCGATATCATTGTGTTCACATATTTCCAGTCTCTGTAGATTAGTGCTCTGTCGTGTCTTTCAAGGTATTCCTTTTTTCGCCAGAGTTGGACAACCTGATGAGATGTGTTCTATGGTTTTATTATATTCATGACATAATCTGCATTTTGGGTTTGTTCCGTATTTAATTATCTTACTCCAATAGTTGTTTGTGGCAAGACTCTGATCCTGTGCTGCGATAATAAATCATTCTGTTTCCCCCTTCAGGCTAATACTTTTCAGCTATTCATGGGTGCCTTCCTTATCCACGTCTGCTTTGTTGTTCTCTCTCGGGAAATTGCCCATGCATCGTCACTCCATTTTCTTTTGTAATTTCCATGATTCTTCTCTTGGCCTAATCCTTTGCTCGTTTAGCACATTTTGTAGCTGATAAATTCCATTTATTTTTTTCATAAATCTGCATTGTATAATTTCTTTCGTTCCTTATGGTGGTAAACATGTCTCAATAGCTTCTCATTCTATTCTCTAAGATATGTCTCCAGGCCTACGGTGGTAATCACGTATACGCTCTCTAGTTGAATTAAACCACGCGATCTCTTTTCTCCTGACGTAAATCCTGCAAATCCTGTCACCATCCGCCCTAGAGTGGTTCATCCTATACATAGAACCTTTATCGTTTTTCTATCACTTTTCTATTTCTTACAATTGCCATTTGATTATGTTCAAGCTGTAAGTGAGGACTGGTACAGCTAGTGTGTTAATAGCAGTGATTTTGTTACCTGCATTCAGCTCACTTTTTAGGCCCAGTTTAACTCTCCGGTTACACTTATTTCGGATTTTCTCTTTGATTGCTGGATGCTGGATTGCGTCGTTTTATTATTATTATTATTATTATTATTATTATTATTATTATTGTTGTTGTTGTTGTTGTTCTTGTTGTTTTCATTTTCATTATTATCATCTTTATCATTATAAGTACTATTGTTGTTGTTGCTATGATGATGATGATTCTTGTTATTATTATCGTTATTATTTTTATCGTTATTATTTTTATCATTATCATCATCATTATTATCATCATTATCATTATTATCATCATTATCATTATTATCATCATTATTATCATTATATTCTTCTTCTTCTTCATCTTCTTCCTATTCTTGTTATCATTATTATTATCATTGTTATTATTATTATTATTATTATTATTATTATTATCATTATTATATTATTATTATTATTATTATTATTATTATTATTATTATTATTATTATTATTATTATTATTATTATTATTTAATATTATTATTATTATTGTTATTATTATTATTATTATTATCATCATCATTATTATTATTATTATTATTATTATTATTATTATTATTATTATTGTTATTATTATTATTATAATGATGATGATAATAATAGTAATGATGATAATAATAATAATAATAATAATAATAATAATAATAATAATAATAATAATAATAATAATAAAAATAATAATAATAATAATAATAATAATTATTATTATCTTTATTATTATTATTGTTATCATTATTGTTATTACTATTATCATTATTATTGTTATTTTTATTATTATTATTATTATTATTATTATTATTATTATTATTATTATTATTATTATTATCATTATTATTATTATTATTATTATTATTGTTATTATTATTATAATGATGATGATAATAATAATAATGATAATAACAATAATAATAATAATAATAATAATAATAATAATAATAATAATAATAATAATAATAATTATTATTATTATTATTTTCATCAACATCATCATCATCATCATAACCGTTATTACTATTATTATTATCATCATAATCATTATATTATTGTTATTATTATTATCATCATCGTTATTATTATAATTGTTATTATCATTGTTATTATTATCACTATCATTATTATTATTATTATCATTATTATTATTATTATTAGTAGTAGTAGTAGTAGTACAATTGCTGAATCTTATAATTGCATAGAATAGGTTTTGTGATAAGGATTTGCGACATTTAAGATAAAAAACAAAAAAAGAAAATAGGAAAAAAATAAACGGGGTAGACGGGAAGGAGAATATAGTAAATGCAAGAGAAAGAAAAAAGAAGGAAGAAAGATAAAAAGGAAATGAGAGATGATGAAAATAAAGATAAAAACACGAGAGAGAGAGAGAGAGAGAGAGAGAGAGAGAGAGAGAGAGAGAGAGAGAGAGAGAGAGAGAGAGAGAGAGAGAGAGAGAGAGAGAGAGAGAGAGAGAGAGAGAGAGAGAGAGAGAGAGAGAGAGAGAGAGAGAGGAAGAGAGAGAGAGAGAGAGAGAGAGAGAGAGAGAGAGAGAGAGAGAGAGAGAGAGAGAGAGAGAGAGAGAGAGAGGAGAGAGAGGAGCGAGAGAGAGAGAGAGAGAGAGAGAGAGAGAGAGAGAGAGAGAGAGAGAGAGAGAGAGAGAGAGAGAGAGAATACTTGTAAACAGATTCACTAAAACAATGGATCTTCATTAGTATTTTATCTCACGTCGAGTATAAAACCAAATAACTGATCGAAGCTGGATAAAGTTTATATCAAATAACACAATCATTTTTTGACCGCTTCTCTTTTTCTTATGTACACTGACCCCGCCACCTTTTATTAATCATTCTTAACCCCTTATCGTAACCACACAAGTACACACAGACGAACCCAGTTACCCAAAGTGAATTATCCAGAGCAACATCAGTCAAAACAACATTACTAATGGACTCGCGTTTTAAATCATCTCAAACCCGCCTTGATTTGAATTCCATTAAAATTGATCTAATTACGCCAGGCAGTATTTAAGTCCCACTCTGTCTCGAAGGAAGTTGCGCAAAGTTAGAATGCAAATTTCACGTGCATTACGCAGGTACGATTAAGTGTGAGGGTGATTTAAAGCAATATAAGTGAGGTACGTGATAAGCAAGGGTACATGAGATTATACGCAAGGTGAATGAGTCACAGGCGAGGTAATCAAGGTGTGAATCATGTAGGCAAGGATATGAATAAACAATAAGCAAGGAGGTGCATAAGCAAGGTCATCAAGATGTATGAATAAATAGATCAGTGATACACCAAGCAAGATAATCAGCCATATAAGTAGAGAAAACACATACAAAAAAAAACAATTGCAGAGTGATAAATGGTCAGAGAGAGAGAGAGAGAGAGAGAGAGAGAGAGAGAGAGAGAGAGAAGAGAGAGAGAGAGAGAGAGAGAGAGAGAGAGAGAGAGAGAGAGAGAGAGAGAAGCATATGAATAATCCCACTAGGCTTTCATTATGATTATCATAATCATTATCGTAATTATCGTTGTTGATATTGCATCATGATCATCTTTACTACAATCATCAAAATATGTCCAACTCTAATCATACATGCATCACACACACACACACACACACAGACACACACACACACACACACACACACACACACACACACACACACACACACACACACACACACACACACACACACACATACACGCACGCACGCACGCATACGCACACGCACACGTTCACCCCCTCCCCCCTCGGGCGCTGGGGAATGGAATCAAAACATTACTAATTATTATTTTTTAGCTCTCTGCCCATATTTTCTTCTTTTAAAATATCTGTTAATTTCGGTTTGCACACACTTACATTAGAAAAAAAAACTATTTTTTCTTTTTTTATCCCTTGTTTATTTATTTATTTTATAATGAAGTGGGAGTTACCGATTGCTTCCAACAATACAACTGCACTTGGGTATTGTCTGATTAGAGTTTACTTGGTTTCATAACTTTCTTCAAGTCTTGTTTTATCTCCGTTCCCTCATTTCCTTTCTGTTCGTCGGGATAATTTCGCTGGACATGAATCGTCAACCTCTCCTTCCCTTTCACAAAATCTGATTTTCTTATTGCTATAATTTTTGTCTATGTTATTCAAATCGCAGACAGAACTGATCATAACAGTTTGAAATATCACGTATATGTTCCTGTCTATGTTTTTCTAAACTCTTACAAATCTCATTGGGTTCAGTGAATAGTTACTGATACTGTTATAGGTTACAGTGTTTATGATAACAGCTTTAAATGTACTGATATTGTAAGTGCCTTATACCCGGATGTTCAGCACATAATCTACTTATTATATATTGAGTGTGGTTTTGATTTGGCACCGAGATATTTGTTGTTGGCATTAGATACATATATTTATTAAGTATACAATATGTAAATAAAAACTCTTGATTTGTTGTACTGTATGGATATTGATTTATTTTTGTTGATATGGATGGTGAAGAAAATATTTTAGCTCCGTGCTCTCCTCTTCAGGCTAAATCTGTAAGGTGTGTGTGTATGTGTGTGTGTGTGTATGTGTGTGTGTATGTGTGTTTGTGTATGTGTGTGCATGGGTGCGTGCGTGATTGTATATTAGCCGTAATGTGTACCGTAAACTCATGATAACCTGTAATATATAAGCTGTTTTTGTGTCTGCTGTGCGTGTAATCGCATTACGTGTATCTTCACTGGCCTTCGCGATGTATTTTCTCGATTCTATCAATATGGTAGAATTTGTGGTTAAATCACAACGTTGCATTTGATACTTTAATATATATATATATATATATATATATATATATATATATATATATATATATATATTTACATAATTTGTAGCCGAAATAATGGAAAGAATCAACTATTATTCATCTGATGTAAAATTTCTAATGTTATAGGTTAATTTAAATAAATAATCACGCGTAGAAATCAAAACAATAATATTCTTTTTCTTTCCTTGTTCTACATCCATTTATCAACTTATCTTATCCACCACCGCCTCCTCAACACCACATACCAGAAGATACACCACATTCAAGATCTATATTGGATAAATATAATCCAGTTTACCTCTTGCATGGATTAGCAACAGGTAGTCACTGCCACAGACGGAATCCACGCTGTAAGGATGAGCGAGCAGTGGGCAATAACCTTAGATATCGGCAACGCAACTTTAATCTCGGCGAAAAGAAGTGTCATTCTGTAGTTGGATAGTTTGTACTTATATTTTTTACTTTTGCGTACACACACACACACACACAAACACACACACACACACACGCACACACACACACACACACACACACACACACACACACGCACACACGCACATACATAAACACACACACACACACACACACACACACACACACACACACACACACACACACACACATATATATATATATATATATATATATATATATATATATATATATATATATGTACATAGATGTATCTGTATATATATATATATATATATATATGTATACATGTGGATATATCTATCTATCTATCTATCTATCTAGATATGTTTATTTGAAATAATTATGAACTACCAAATTTTAAATTAAACAATCTTAAGCATAAAAGTCTATATGAATTTAAACAATCCACAATCTCAATTAGATAAAAAATGTACAAAATACTATAAAAATGGAAAATTAAATATGAAAAGATAAAAACTGAACTGCATTCATTGCGTACCTCATTAATCATTATTATCCCCTGTCTTTGTACTCAGATTTTATCAAAAAGTTCCATTTTTTCAAATAGTTTTTTCTTAATCTCGTGTTCACTTCTCTCATTTTCATTTTCTATGATTTTCCTTTCCCTATCCCTGGTGCTTCTAAAATACCTCGTGTGGTAATTTGAGTCTTGCATTTTCCTCCTTTTATTAAACATCCTTTCTCTTGCTGTTGGTGGTCTAACCCTCCTCCTTGTTCTTTGAGGTTGTGGTGGATAGGTTGGTGGTTGTGGTGTATGCACCGGTGGTTGTGGTGAATGTATTGATGGTTGTAGTGAGTGTATTAGTGTTCGGGGTGGCACTTGAGTGTCTGTCATAGTGATTCTGTTGTCATTTTTGTGGCAATTTTGGCTGCAGGAGGTGTCTGTATGGTGATAGGAATTGTTGCTACTGTCAGCACAATAATTCCTGGTTGCATCAATTGTTGATATACTACCCGACTACCCACGAAGGAACAGAGAAGTTTGAAGTGTTGTGTTTCCCCCATTCCTGACCAGCCAGTCTTTCTCTTGTTATCTTCATATCTCACAAAGGCGTGCTTTACGTGTCGCCACTTATGCTGCGTTCGGAACTCCTCGTCTTGCTCGTCAAGACAACTTGTCAGGACCAGCAGGACAACGAGGCCGCGTTCGGAACCTTCTTTACCCACAATGCTCAGCGTGTAAATAAACAAAGATGGACCAAACTCGCCAAGTTTTGCTTTATCTACGTTATTTCTTTCTTTCTTTCTTTCTTTATTCATATATATAAGCCCATATTTTGCAGAAAGAGCAGAGAAGATGGCAGGGTATTTCTTGCTGGGTGACACTGCATACATTGCAAATGATTTTTGCCATTTCATCCTCACACCAGGAAGGGATACTGGAGTTCTACCTCAAGAGAATTTACATAATAATACACAGAGGCCGAGTCATTATTGAAAATGCCTTTGGAAGAATGAAGTGTAGATTCCGGCGCACACGAGATTTACAAAACACAAGTTTGCTGACATGTGTTAAGATTGTTTTGGCAGCCTGCACTCTTCATAACATGTGTATGGAAAAAAGATGCAGTGAACATCCGGAAGGCTGCCCTAGACATGATGATGAAAATGAACAATTTTGGAAATAGAAAAGATATGGCCCTGAAGATGTAACTATAAAAGTTAAGTATGAAAAATAAGGGTAAGTAAGAGTGTTCACTGTTTCAAGATAAACTGAATAATGTTCATATAAAAGGTAAAGCAAGAAAGTGGTTAACAAAGATTTAAGCTTATTTTTTCCCATTTTTTTGCGACATCTGTTATAAAAAAGTAAGAGTTAATTTTAAAGTTTGTAATTTAGAGGTATTTAAAAAAATATTTTTTTGTCATTTTTGAATAGAACAATTGTTTCTTTTTGTTGTATATTTTCTTATTTCAGATCTTTAAATATATATCAATGGTATCATCCATTAAAACTTAATTATACTGTTTGGTTTATTGTAAATATACATTCTTGTATAAAAATATTATCTTTTAGTGTAAATATACATTCCCTATGAAATGTAACAATAGGATCATTTTATTATCACAAAACAACCTGAGAATACATTTTATCTTGAGCACCAGTTATGACAGAATCTCAAATATTTTATTGTGTGTATATACATTTCTATAATATTATCTTTCATTGTAAATATACATTCCTTATGTAACAATTGCATTATCTTACTATCACAGAACAACCTGGGAATATATATTAAGCACCAGTTATCACAGAATCTCAATTCCATTACTTAATGAATTGTAAACAGACAAAATATTTCAACATATTTGATACAAACTTACAAAATAAAACATTAAGCTGTACAAAAATCAGGCTCTTTCTTTAATATGATATTACATTGTTTGTACAAAAATAAAATAAATAATTCACTCAATGTTTCATTATCACAGAAAAGTCTTATCTTTAATTCAAAATAAGTATGTGATTTTTAACATGAACATAAATCAATCCCTTAATAAAGAAAAAAATATATGCACTATGTATATAAAATAGGAATTATGCTATTGTTGCAAAATAGAAAGCGTCCTTGTTACTGTATGTATACATGTAAAAGTAAAATAAAAAACTTTGATTGTATTTTATGACAAAGAGGGGACAAACACTTTGGCGTTGAAAATAAAGATAAAGAAACACTTTGTTTTCTTTTTGTTATACTGAAATCTAATTTTTTGCTTTGAAATTAACACAAAGGAAACAAGCTTTGGCTTTGAAATTCACAAAAAGAAAACAGTCTTTGGCTTTGAAATTAACACAAAGGAAACAAACTTTGGCTTTCAGTATAAAAAATAAACTTGAACTTTAAAATGAACTAAAAAGGAAACAATCTATTGATATGAAAACAACAAAAT
>NC_051421.1:12872143-12884643 GCF_015228065.2 Penaeus monodon | reverse complement strand
TGAACAGTGATTCAACATTAAAACTCGCCATTGTGACGGGTTGTTAAGGGATGTTATTTCTTTAGCAAAAGACGTGGAATTATCAATAGTGTACTGATTAGTTGTTATAAGAGCGATGATGGGGACAAGCAATTTTGCAACATTTTAACTGAAATTGCCAGTTGACGAAATGATAGGTCTTAGAGTAATATTTGGCTTGTGAACTTTGGACAGCCCATGAAGTATACCAGATCTGGAGCCAGAAGTCATAAGGAACTTGTAGGTGTTATCACTGATGGAAAATTTAATAGTACGAAACAGTCTATTTAATGTCTCCCAGGTAGAGTAGTTGGGTGGAAACTTCAGCTGTAATTCGTTTGAATTTCGTGTGGTCATTGAGAATAGCCAAACCAGACAGTGGACGAGGAATTGTTATTTCAGGCAAATGTGACTACAAACAAATGATGGATATTCTCAATAACCACACGAAATTCAAACGAATTACAACGGAAATTTCCACTCATTTACTATACCTGGAAGACAAATTAGACAGACTGCTTCGTATTATCAAATCTTCCATCAGTGAAAACATACAAACATATACATATATATGCATATACACACGTGCATACATACATACACAAACACACACACGCACGCACGCACGCACGCACGCACGCACGCACGCACGCACGCCACACACACACACACACACACACACACACACACACACACACACACACACACACACACACACACATATATATATACATATATTTGTATATATATACATATACATATATATGCATATATATATATATATATGTATATATATACACATATATATATATATATATATATATATATAATATACATATATATATACATATATATATATATATATATATATATACATATACACATACATAATACGTATATATATTCATAAATACACACACACACACACACACACACACACACACACACACACACACACACACACACAACACACACACACACACACACACACACACACACACACACACACACACACACACACACACACACACACAAAACACACACAAACACACACACACACACACACACACAACGCACACACATGTATGTATGTGTCTGTGTGTGCGTATGTGCACGTGCATGCATGCTTTTATATGTATATGAATATGTATGTATGTGTATATATATGTATTTTTTTTTTTACGGTAGGTTCATGTTTGAGCCGCCGTGGTCACAGCATGATACTTAATTGTAGTATATATATGTTTATGTACATATAAATATAAAATATATATACACGCACACATACATACATATATACATACATACACATGCATATACAAATATATACGTTGTATTACTATCTCTATATTAACCACACATGAGTTATGTATAAATATGGTTAATATACATATTAAGAATAAAGTGGAGGGAAGTGGAAGGATATGCAAGTTAGTGGTAAATGTTTACATGCCAGCCATCACTTAGCCTAGATATATGTTTTCTGATAACACACGTGTGAACTGTAAGTAGGTAGAACACACATATATCAACACACCTTTATTCAATCACTATAACTTTAGAAAATGCAAATATGTGTGCTGGTAAATTGCTAAATGTCAGGTAAAAGCAGAAGGAAAGCATTTTTCACCAGGTGAAGAAAAAAAAAATGAACGTCAACATATGATAATACAGTAAAGGCGTTAATTTTGTTCTATAACTTTATCATTCATCAAAGAATTTTCTGACATAAAACCACAAACAATGTTTCCAATAAATACAGCCTCTGAAAAAAATATTGGCATCATACCTGTTTATCAATTAGTATACATGAACTGACAAGCATATGATGAAAGACTTGAGAAGGCTGTTCCAGGTGGTGGAGAAGCCTGCATGCCTGAGTCAGAAACATAGTCTATAGTCTATATGTAGAAATAAAGTATGAACCGCATAAAAAAACACTCTGAGTATTCCTGTTGTTTAAATAAATTCTGTTCAAAGTCAGTTGTGCACATATACAGGTGTCAGCAATTTAGCAAGACAGAATATAACAACAAAATAACATCAGACTCATAACAAACCTTTTGGAGAGAGATACTTCTGTGGACACAACCTGTTGAATATAAAGACCAATACATTTATGTTAATGATATGCTACCTGCTGAAAATTATGACCATGACGAAGATCATAGAATTGATGAATATTTCATTTGGAAGTTACTGTAAAGATATAATCATGTACTTCATGTAATTATTAATAGATAATGATGATTACTTTTAAGTTCGGGTACTACTTTTACCATACTTAAGCTTTAAAGATGGATAATCTCATTAGAACTGTACCAAATCCAGTAAACTACACTATTAATAAACTTATGTAAAAAAAAAAAAAAAAAAAAAAAAAAAAAAAAAAAAAAAAAAAAAAAAAAAAACAGAAGTTATATATAACACATCTTCAAATAATCTCTAATCTTTTCCTATACTTTCGTACGTCTGTGTTTCTTTCCTGTCAGTTGAGGATACATATTCTTAACCAAGTTGATCATTTTCAGAGTTGTGCCCAATGTCCATACTTTATTCTGCTCCTCTGAAAAGCATGAATATGTCAACTATCTACTGTTTTAGCCAGCTCTCATAAAAAAAAAAAAAACAAAAAAAAAAAACGTGCTGACTTTTCCCATAATTTTTCATTAATGATGTCATACCTTCATGGGGAGTAATACGATAAAATTCTTCTATATGATTTCAATGTAGGCCTACTGTCAAACAAATATATTTTGTGGTTCAATATAGAAACTAAAAAAAAAAAAAATAAATCCAACTTACAGCTCTACAAATTGATAGTTAAAAAGATTCACTAATCAAATAATTCTAGAAAATAGAACATATCATGTATTACTAAAAAGCATTATCTCTCTGAGTACGTTCATCAGCCACTGGCAGGTCATCAGGCTCAGTGACTCATAAAGTCTGGAAGGATTGTTTGTAGTCCGTGGGGAGTATTCACTTGAAGCAATTTTCTGCTTCACTTGAACTCCTACATAGTATGATCACAGCAACATACCTTTAAAATAACCTCTATTAGCAATTTGCTTTTTGATATATGTTCATAAACTATTTTAAAGTCTCCACTTCCAATATATATTATACTGTTTTATTCGTATATCAGCAAACAATCTTAAGCTCTAAAAATGCCCTTCACATCATTTACATCATCTGAGTGCATGGTGCTCTCACTGAAATAATATTTAGAATCAAATTTCATATGGAATAAAAGAAAGAAAAAAAAAAAAAAAACAAAAAAAACAGGCAGTATGCCTAATCAACTTTATCTATAAGCAAAATCTACAACTTTTTTATGCTTAGAATTCCCAGGGTATTATTCACTCTTCAGGGAAGCTGGGTACAATGTAATATCTATCACACTGGTAGTATTATGACGATGTAACACACCACACTTTGTAACTACTATGCTATAAGCTCTTTAAAAAAAAACACATAGTTATGGCCTAGGAATCATATTTATTCTTATTTCCTTGTTTAATATCATGACGAACTGGGAGATACATATCACAAACCTTCCCTGGTTCTTTCTCATAAAAATTACAATAAACATATAATAACTACAATCCGCTAAGCAACTATATCAAGTACTTACACACAAGGCGACTCCATTATTGCTAAAGGTGTGGAAATATAAGTATGAATTCATCGCACGTCGCTGTTCGCACGATAACAGAGTTTGCGAGCTATGTTCGAATGCAATCATTCAATAAATATTCAATCTTTAAAATCCTTGCAGTTAAAATAATTTACGCAATTTGCATAAAATCATAATCTTGTTGGATCTAACTTCATATAAGGCATAAAGAATATAATAACATGAAAGTTATTCGCATGATATATACGAAATTGTAGTCAATAGAAATTTATTGGGACGCAATGTTTATATATGGAAATAGTGCAGGTGTATATATATAATTTTTTTATATATTTGTAAATATCATTTTCTTTAAGAATATTAATCCAAATAGATAGATATTAGATTTTTGAGCGAACAACCAGCACTGGCGACAGGATATCAAGCCATGCATTTCACGTATTATTTCTAAATAAAATTTCCCTTCAAAGCAAAATATTACAGCTCTAAAATTATAGATTTTCATAACTATAAATCATAATTTGGATATCCTAAATTTATATAAAAAACAGCATTGTTTCAATACAAAAAAAAACAGATCATTACATATTTTCCAGTTGCATATTGCCACATATTTACCAGCCACTTTTGCCAAATACTCATACGACAAATCACGAATATCATAGTACATAAACGCTATCCATCTTCTAACGTTTACATTATGTACTTTACGTTACAGTAGTTGAAAGAATGTTCCCACGATGTTATGCAAATATTCTCCATGAAGATCCATGTCAGGGATGGCCATCGTTCTCTAAACATTAGGTGAGAAAGAAAACGGACGTCGATAGTAGTACTGAATCATACACTATTATAAACGGATGGATGTTAGACTACAGCTACCTCTTTCCTCAAAAACGACAATAACGTAATACAACAACAATTTAGATAAAAAATATGCAATATCTAATCCTTTTAATGGGTCTGAAAGAGTTGTCCGAACTATCATCGTCACACAGCTGGTCGCATTCGAGGTGTGATTGATGGCAAGTGTGTAGAGTCAGATTTTGAGATAATTTTAGGATTCCCTGCGTCATTTTCCTGTCCGTTGTATTCCTCATAACTGTCACTGAAGAGATTTTCGTTGTCATTGTTTTCCTCACTCTTAGTGACAAAGTCTTCCCTACGAGCATCCCTATCATCAGTGTCGGGATCACTCATGTTTCTGAAATTATATTAAGTGGCTGTAAGTGTCGTCCGTATGGAAAATCTTTCGTTTGGTCCATTATTTGTTTGATTTTCATCGCCGTTACCCTCCTCTTCATGTGTGTACAGAGAGAGAGAGAGAGAGAGAGAGAGAGAGAGAGAGAGAGAGAGAGAGAGAGAGAGAGAGAGAGAGAGAGAGAGAGAGAGAGAGAGAGCCAATAGCGTATGGACATTCAGCAAAATAACATAAATAGCCAGTATATACAATCTGCCGTCATCATCTTCAAAATCTATGAAAGACTTGCACCTTCATCACTTCATCGCTGACGCAAATCCTATGAGGGTGGACAAGGGAAAGTTAAGCTAAGTTAGAATGGCAATACGGTTATTAGATAACCCCTAACCAGGTGAACCCGCCTCTTGATCCTCAAAAATGTTTACAAGATTGAACACTGCTTTTTTCATGACGTTCTCGGATGTTTTCTCCGAGGTGCAATCTTCCGTGTCTTTGATAATTATACCAAATTTGCTCACTGGTAACTTATTTGCTAAGCTGTGGGAGGTATATTGTCCTAACCTTTGAACAAGAGTGGCACATTTTGTTTTGTTTTGTTTAATCGCCATCTGTACTGCAATCTCAGAATCGGGGAATATCCATTTGTGTAGTTCCATCATGACATCACACAGGCTGAAAAGGAAGTTACATTGTTATATTGAAAGACAAAAATATATCATAATTGTCATACGGTCATCATACACACAGCTATTATAATGTTCCCCTGGGCGGCAAATTATGCTCAGCCGATGCGTCGATAGTGAGCCGACATATGAGGTGACGCTGGGAAATGGTCTATCCATTTTCTGTGGTCTTATGAAGTAGATTTTATACATTGGAAATTTACCTAAGTTGTTCATCTTAGTATACCCACATCTCTTTAGAAAATGTACTAGATGTATAACTTAAGAAAATGCGACATTGAACCTGTAAACTTCATTTAAAAAGTTTGTTGCAGGGCTGAAGGTTTCAAGTCACTCTATGCGACTGTGGCTCTGCCTCTGGTGCTGCCTAGCTGAAAGGCCCAGGTAAAGTGATATGAGGTTCAGTTTGCAACATCATATCAGTTCAGACTGAAGCGTTGGTCGGATAATGTGGATAGAATGGACAAAAACAATGTTCCTTTTCTAACTTTCATTAGAAGAACCTTTATGAAATCAGTACTGGCACTTTAAAAAAATAAAACTGAACACTTGTGGTTGTTTCCTCTTCATAATAAGGCGCACAACTACATATGAATTCGTGGGCACAATCATCAACACACCCACTACTTCTTCTGTGAGACACTACCGTCTCGCACTGGTCACTAGCACTTGATCTCGTTAACCTTAATGTAGCCACACCATCACCCTTGTGTCAGCACATTCTCAGTTCCGCGTTCATGACACAACACTGTAATCACAAGCTTTCTGTCTTCTCCGGTCCTCTTTTTCTGCCCACTCTCGTCCCAGGAGCGTCTGCTGGATCCTCCACTCTGCTTTTACCAAGTCACTGCTGTGGCGGGAGTGTCAGCAGGCCTCCAACACTGCTCAGGCAGGCACATCAGCGGGGCTTTCCTTGGTGACCTTGTTATCCCCTTCTCCTTTTCTTTCCTCTACCATTCTTCCTCTTTCTCCGACTCGGTCTAGGCTACACTAATTCTTCCTTCAGCCCTGCAGGATCATCCCACCCAGCCCTTCCGCCTGTATTCCAACCAACTCCGCCAAAATACGAGTTCAAAAGCCCCGGCCGAAGCTGCCACGGGCTCAGCCTCTCGTCTTTCTCCGCTTCTCCCCCTGTTCTCTGTCTTTGTCGCCCATGGCGTTCTTGTCAAATTCGGATTACGCCATGCTAACGGTTCTTGCGTAATGACCGTGATGGTTTCAACAATTATTATATCTATTTGATTAGAACATGAGAAAATGTTTTAATATTGCTTTATTTGCAACAAACCATCTCCAGTCATGTAAATTAATAAAAACACTGTCTACGGAAAAAAAATCCGTAGTGACATCACCATCCTTCGGTCAACTTTTATTTCCATTTAGCAGACGAATTTTCGTAGAATTCCAACGCCCATCCATGTACGGTTGTGTTTTGTGGGTAGATACATTTTTTTTCTTTTCTTCTAGAGGACGAAGGTCAAGAAGAACCATCATTTAAGGAAGTCCATCTCGAAAGGGAAAATTGTATTGAGAATAAAAAAGCTTTTCATTAACTTACAATTTTATTTTTTCTTTCTGCCTAATTTGAAAAAAAAAATTCCCCGTCTCCGTATGGTCAGGGGAATTAAAAAAATGAATCCACTATTAAAAAACAAAAGGGGATTTTCATCCACAAAATTCTCATGGCCAACGTCTTGATGCCTTCAGATCCCCCTTTTTATAATATGCATACGTTAACAGTAAAATTTACATGATCACATTTTACATGATCCTATTTACTTGAAACGACAAAGTCTTGGATGTACTGTAAAAAAAAAAGCCTAGGTGCTAGCTGAGATTCATTTGTCACGCGCCTTACAAAAGCCTTGACTGTTTGGTATGGCAGAGGTGCCTTACCTGACTACAGAAATCATTGTCTTAAATGCAGCTTCTGGTGGGCATGGCCAGGGGGGGGGGGGCTTTTAATTACTACCCCTAATTAATTTTTATTTGATGTAGTACTAAGACTGGTCATTGTTTCATTAAGAATATACCAGGTATTACAAATCAGCAACTGAGGACAATTTTTTGTGGGAAGGTCACTTAAGACAAACACTAATTATTACACTAATTATAAATGTTGAGCAACTTCTAAATATCTAAAATAACTAACTTAAGACATCATTTACTGGTGGAAAGGTCATGTAAGACAAGGTCAAGGTCACTGCTGGATGGTTATTACTAATTAAAGGTTTTAATTGACATATGAGCTACAGCACTGCAACTACCTGGAAAATGTCAATTATAGATTATACGCCTGGAAAATCATACCTTGACCTTGTCCCAAATGACCTTTCCACCAGAAAATGTTGTCTTAAGTTGTGTATTATGGATGTATAATCTATACTTGACATTTTCCAGGTAGGTGCAGTGATGTAACTCGTATGTCAATTAGTAATAACCCAGCAGTTAACTTGACCTTGCCTTACATGACCTTTCCACCAGAAAATGCTGTCTTAAGTTAGTTATTTTAGATTTTTAGAACTTGCTCAACATTTTCCAGGTGGTTACAGTGATGTAAATAAATGCCTTAATTAGTACTAATTAGTGTTTGTCTTAAGGGATATTCCCATCAAAAAAAAAAAAAAAAAAAAAAAAAAAAATCCTAAGTGTCCTATTTGTAATACGTGGTATATTCCTAATGAAACAATGTGATGATCAGTCTTGTAGCGCCGTAGTGCTACATTAAATAAAAAATTAATTAGAGGCAGTAATTAAAAGCCCCCCAGGCCATGCCCACCAGAATGAGCACTTAAGACAATGATTTCTGTAGTCAGGTAAGGTACCTCTGCCATACCAAACAGTCAAAGGGTATGTAACACGAATTGTCATTATTCACTTACATAAAGTTGTTCTCTTTCTTTGATGCACGTTAATGATGATGGTGATGATAACGACAACGATGATGATGATGATGTTAATGATGATGATGTTGATAATGATGATGATGATGATGATGATGATGTTGATAATGATGGTGAGGATAATGACGATGATGGTGATGTTGATGATCATATCGACGACGACCATGATGATATTGATGATGATGATAATGATAATGATCATGACGATGCTGCTGCTGGTGGTGATAATGACAAAATGATAAAAATATTATTGATGAAAACAATGTAGCAGTTATTTCCTCTCGCCCTTTAGCATTGAAAAGTCAGGTTTTATAGAGTAACCCTGACTCCATGAAAAGCCTGGTAGCGTGTGATCTCCTCTTCAGATACGAAAAGATGAGTTTGTGATGGAAAATGCGAATGAATATGTAAAGGAGTGCCATTAAGGATTTCCTCATCAATTTTCCCGTCGAATTTCTTGTCACATGGAAAACGGGGACGCAATATCAACATTTTCTCAACGAAGACTGAAGACCGCTGAAAGCTTCTTGATAAACGTTTGAAAAATAAAATAAGATAAAATAGAATAAGATAAAATGAAAAGAAAAGAAAAAAACAAATGATAAAATAAAATAAGAAAAAAAAAAAAAAAAAAAAAAAAAAAAACAAGACAAGACACGACAAGATAAGATAAGATAAGATAAGATAAGATAAGATAAGATAAGATAAGATAAAATAAAATAAAATAAAATAAAATAAAATAAAATAAAATAAAATAAATAAAATAAAATAAAATAAAATAAAATAAAATAAAATAAAATAAAATAAAATAAAATAAAATAAAATAAAATAATAAAATAATAAAAAGAAAAAAGAACAGTCAGCATAATCTGTCCGATTCCGTTGTCATGACGCGTATTTTTATTTATTTATTTATTTTCTTTTTTTGCATATCCTGAGCTACATGAATTTCATGGTTTGGGATGATTTACTTATCACGACCCTGCGCCGGTATATTTATGTATTTACACGAATTCATTGGTTTATTTTAAATGACCTGTTGATTTATTTGCATGCCTTGTGCCGGACAACATTTTCGATTCTGTTCTGACCCCCCCCCTTCGTTTGCATGATTTGTTTATAGACTTGGCCTGTATTAATTAAGTTCCATGATCTATGTCAAGATACTTGTTAATTCAGGAGTAATTTGCTAGCTCATTTGCATGACCCGAACTGAAGCCTGAAGCTGGTTCTGCTGATTTATGGTTTGGTTTCGTAGCACTGTTGTGTGAATAAGTTGGTTATGATCTTAATTGGTTTACAGATACTCAGTTGATTTACTTCCATGACCTGTCCTGCTGTAATTGTATGCCTAGTTATTATTCATCCAAAAGTTATTTCCATATTTGCATACAAACTGTGTTAGTTAACGTGTTGTGTGAAAGTGTGTTTTCGTCTTTGTATGTTCTTTCGTTATTCACGTCCGCGTGCATATTTCCATGCTATTTGTTTGCTATTTGTTTACTTGGATGTCCAGTATAAGTTTATTTCGATTGGCCTCGCCAAAAAATGTGCATGACATGTGCCTTCATGCAAGTAAACTCTCGTTGCAATATACACCACTAATTATCCTTCCTTCGCGACTTGCAGGACACGTTTTGAGACCCTACTGGAAAGGCATATGTAGGACCTTTCTCCGGCGTCCTGACAGCCAAGTGGGACTCAGCGTCCATTTGTTCTTCGGACTCGACCTCGAAAGCCCCTCGAGGAGATATGCAATACCCCCCCCCTCCCAATCTCCCGGCGAAGGAGTCGACGAGTTGAAATGGAGAGCTAACTTCTACTGGGATGGCCAAGCAGCGGGGATCCCAGCGTCCTAGATGACACTTGATGGCCCTGCTGGGGTCTCTCCACGTCTCCCCTTCCCCCCCCCCCTCCCCGTCTGACCACTAATAGCTACTCGGGGTTAACGCGAGGAGAACAAGAGGCCATTTACGGTGGAATATCCTGCCCCGCCATTGTTCTTGCAGTTTCACCTGGATGGGAGTCTCGCCATGCTGAAAATACATTGCTCTTTAGTTTAGAGTCAACGAGGCCGACGCATGACCTAACTACAGAGTGACACTAGCTTGACCCAAAATGACCTTTTTATTTATTTATTTCGGTATATTTATTAATATAAATACATCCGTTTATATAAATATATTTATTCATATAAATATATTTCTTTGTATGAATTCATTTATTTATTTGCTTATCTATTTATTCATGTACTTATATGCATTCTTCTTACAACAGTTATCACGAAAATGTCATTGTTGTAAAAAAAAGAGATGGATATCACTCGTTATATCGTTATTTATATGTTTATTATTAAAGTATGTTTTTTATTATGTTATCATGTGTTAGCTCCGACTGGCAATTATCCTCATGCAATTTTTATCTCTCGTTTTGATAGTGATATTCTAAAACCTAGAAATGAATGCAACTAACACACGAAACATCGCAAAAAAGGAAAAAACAAACGCGTCTCTCAGAACACTTCAACGAAAAAAAGAAGAAAAAAAAAACTAAAAAAACGATGGAAAATAAGGAAACAAGGACAAGGTAAATTAATCAGCAGGACAAGAAAGCAGAATGGACCTTGGGAAGAGAGAGAGAGAGAGAGAGAGAGAGAGAGAGAGAGAGAGAGAGAGAGAGAGAGAGCGAGAGAGCGAGAGAGCAAGTGAGCGAGAGAGAGAGAGAGAGAGAGCGAGAGCGAGAGCGAGAGCGAGAGCGAGAGAGAGAGAGAGAGAGAGAGAGAGAGAGAGAGAGAGAGAGAGAGAGAGAGAGAGAGAGAGAAGAGAAAACGCAAGCCATGGACTACCATAACTACCCTAGCCCGCAGTTCGACGACGTCTGAGATAACAGCCTTACGTGTCCCACACCCTCCTTCCCTCCCCCCTAGCCAAGACGGATGGGGGACAGGGTAGAGAGAGAGTATAGAGAGAAGGAGGGAGGGTGCGTATCTCTTAACCATCGCCATTAAAGCTTTACCACACCTTTAGAAAATGCGTTATCTTGGGAGTTACGAATGTATAAGCGCCGGGGACTTTTCCAACTGCCCGTGATAAAAGGAGAAGAAGGTGGTTCTCCTCGCATGCTAATCCGACATACATACTGCCTTGGCTTTGGCTGTCTTATCTCCTGGCTTTCTGGTGGTTTCTTCTCGCCTTTTTCCTGTTTTCTTTTCTCTTTGTCGCTGTGTGTCTGTATGTCTGTCTGTCTGTCTGCCTTTCACTCTTCCTATGTCTCTCTTCCTCGTTGTTTCTGCTCTCTCTAGTTCTTTCTCATCGTTTCTTCTCTCTTGAACTCCCTTTTTTCTCCTTCTCTTTGTCTCTCTCTTTCTCACCGTTTCCTCTTTCTCTCTCTGTGTCTTCCTTCAATCTCCCTCCCTAACCTCCCCGCTGTCTCTCTCTCTCGCTCGCTCTTTTTCTCTCGCTGTCTCTCTCTCTCTTTCTCTCTTATTCACTGCCAGTTTAACTCTCTCTTGATAAGAAAACTAAGAAAAAAAAGAAAACAAAGCTAACAAAGGAAGGCACTGTAATTAGCAGCCTTCAACACGGATTAAAAAAAAAGGTTGTTTCATTTCGCCAAAGAGCAATATTTCATCTCATGGTGAATTATTATCGTTATAAGATACGAAAATACAAAAATGATATACATTTTTTTTCATTACACGCTCTTCCCCTCCGTATTCATTTTTGACACCTACATTCAGGTCTGGAAGGAAAATATGAAGGAAGATGAAGAAGAAAAAAAAAGAGGGAGATGAAGTAGAAGAAGAAGTAGAAGAAACAGAAGAAAAAGAAGAGAAAAAATGAGGAAAATAGAGAGAAGGAGAGTAACAACAGAAAAGGGAGAATAATAATAATAAGTAGAAGAATTAGGGGTAGAAGAAGAAAAAGAAGCAGAAAATGAAGAAGAAAAAGGAAGATAAGTAGAAGAAGAAGAAGAAGAAGGAGAGGAAGATGAAGATGAGGAAGAAGAAAAAGAAACAAGAAAAACTAGAAGACGAAGACAAGGGATAAGAAAAA
>NC_051421.1:12862143-12864643 GCF_015228065.2 Penaeus monodon | reverse complement strand
GAAAAAAAAAAAAAACGTCATCGGCCGGAAGACAGGTGCCTCGTGGCATCACATGCAAGAGCGATGCCACATTCAGCGCCAGAGTTACAATCTTTATGAGCGCCCGAGGTGGGCCATAAAAGTGCCCTAACGCAGGTTCTTTGCATCGCATTATAACCTTCTTCTTACCGTCTCCCGAGATCGACCTGATTTGCGTCACATCTCCTTCCCTCTGACAAGCTTTACGGGCGTTCCTTTACAGCCCTTTGCCTGCGTTGCATAAATAGACACATATGGAAGCCTGGTATACGTTCTAGCACAAGGTAAGATGGTTCGAAAATTGATTCTGTTCCCTGAAAGCTACTCTGTATAAGGAGATATTACGTCTTAGCACAGTGTAAGATTTTGTATTTCGATAATTGTCTCTATTCTTAAAAACAAAACAAAACAAAAAACAAATATAAAAAAGATTGCAATAGAAAACAACTTTCTAAAACAGTACAGAATTATGTATAAGCAAATGTTGCAATAGAAAACAACGTTCTAAAACAGTACAGAATTATGTTGCTCGAGAGCTTACTTTATTTCCTGAGAACAACATTGCATTAGCATACGTTATATAAATGTATCACAAATTATTTTTACACAGTACAAGATCACGTAACTCGCCAAATACATTTACTCCATAAATACAAAAAAGATGGAAAATACATTGTAAATGCAATAACCACACACACACACACACACACACACACACACACACACACACTCACACACACACACACACACACACACACACACACACACACACACACATATATATATATATATATATATATATATATATATATATATATATATATATATATATATATATAACTACTTTGTATTAGCAATAATTACACTTGACAAAAACTATATATTCAATAATCACACACACACACACACACACACACACACACACACACACACACACACACACACACACACGCGCGCGCACACTGAACACAGACTCTCCCCCCGATCCCCGGCCTGGCCAGCCTCCCACGCTGCCGAAGAAGTCCGGCTTTCTTGGCAGCCGGAGAGGTCGGGGCCGAAAGGGAGGGGCAGATGCTAATCCGGATACGGGGAAGGGATAAGGGACACAGGAATAAAAGGAGGGCGATCAATGGCTCTCAAAGGGGCGACGAAGAAGAGTGATAAACGGGGGGGAAGCGGTGCTATAAAAAAAAAAATGGGATAATTAGGTTTCACGCAAAGAATGTTGGGTTTTCTTATGTGAGTTGTGAACTGATTTATGATCTATTATATATATATATATATATATATGTATATGTATATATACATATATATATATATATATATATATATATATATATATATATATATATATATATATATATATATATATATATATATATGTATATATACATATACATATATATATATATATATATATATATATATATATATATATATATATATATATATATATATATATATATATATATATATACACATATACACACAAACACATATACATACATACTTACATAAACACACACACACACGCACACACATATATATGTATATATATATACACAAATGTGTGTGTGTATGTGTATAAGTGTGTACGAGGTGAGCTCCGTAAAGATTTCCCTTCACCCTCTTCCGCTTATCCTAGGAAGCTGAATTTTTACATGCATAATGATGCACATCTCGGTAGATCATGTATTGATTTCTAGTCCTTAACATGTTCTCTCTTACAGCGGTGAAAGTACAGCAAGGTGAGAAAATGGAATTAGTGGAGTATCAAACAGTGATCAAGTTTTTATCCTTGAATGGCCGCACACCATCAGAGGCCTTCGATGAAATGAAATCAAATTATGGGGAGGGTATGACGTTGTTAAACATTGGCATCGCCAATGTTTAACAACGTCAAATGGTCATGTGGTCATGTGGTCGGAGATCTGTGGAAACGGCTCCCATCCCAGGACGACCACCGTCTGCCATTAATAAGGACGCCATCCATCAAGTGGAGTCTGCCATTTTGGAAGATCGTCGTATTAATGTTCGTCAGCTAGCCCAAGATGTCAAGATTAGTGTTGGGTCTGTGGACAATATCATTCATGACCATTTGCATATGCAAGAGTTGTCTGGGTTCCCAGGCTACTCACATCTTCCCAGAATCAGGAAGGAGTCCATTTTTCCAAAGCTCTTTTAGTCATGTGTCAAGAAAACCAGGAGAACTTTTTTTTGACAAACTAATTATACATGATGGAACTTAGGTTCATCACTATGATCCAGAAAATAAGACCCAGTGAAAACAATGGAAGTACTCACCCCTCCCTCTCCCACACACTCATGGCACACAAGGTCATGCTCACAGTCTTTTGGGACCAGCATGGAGTAGTGATACATTTCCTGGCAAAAGGGATTACTGGAGCTTAGTACACTTCACTGCTACAGAAATTGTGAGGCAATGGAAACTAAGACGCGTGGAAAATAAACCAAAAGTGTC
>NC_051421.1:12817143-12819643 GCF_015228065.2 Penaeus monodon | reverse complement strand
AACGTGAAAACTGCAATTGAGTATCATGCTGTGACCACGGCGGCTCAGACATGAACCTACCGTTAAATGATGATGATACGCATATATATATATATATATATATATATATATATATATATATATATATATATATATATATATATATATATATATATATATATATACACACACACACAAACACACACGCATGTATGTCTAAATACTTTTTTTCTACAGACTTTATTTTAATTTATGTTTTACATTGTATTTAACAAGGATTCGTATTACAGGAACAAAATGGATGGGAAAAAGAAAATACTTATTTTCTGTTTCCCTCCCCAGTCCAAATTACTGGATTTTTCCCCTGATTAATAGGAATTCCATCATCCCGGGCTTAAAAAACTGGAATTGAGCAAATCTTTTGAAGGAGAAGCACAGAATCAGATAAAGGAAGAGAAAGGCAGTCTATTTCACAGTCGGGGGAACACCAGTCATTGTGATGGTGACATTTCCCTTTATGACAGCTGGTGCCCGATATAACAGTGCCTTGCCATAGTGCCAGCGGGTTTCAGTGCCTGGAATCAGTGCCATATTGCTAGTGTCCCGTTTTATGTCTTGGGCTTCGCTTTTATGGCGTTCCTATGAATACAGAGATAAAAGTCTTCTGAATGTGTATCATTGTGGCTGTATGGCCGTCATTTATGTAACATGTAGGGATAACTCCGAGAAGGATAGATAGGAATTCATGGTTTAAAACACAACTTTAAACCCGAGCTGCAAAGATATTTAAACGTGAATAACCTTACGCAAGAGGACGTGAATGCTACACGTTCTGCTCAAACCGCGAGGGAGATCATTCATATTTCAACCTCGCCAAGTCCCAAATTAAGTCTCCCCATGTCCAACCACAATCACCACCACTCCACCACCCCTTCCACCACCACCTCCACCTCCACCAACCCATCCTTGAGCCCGTCTGCGGCCATTGGCTGGGTCCAGGTGCTTGTGTGTGTTGCTTCCACGATGAGGTGTCTGCCATGTTGACGCGCCTTGCATACAGCCACGTCCATTTTGCTTCGTTCTGATCAGAAACTCTACGTGTGTTCTCTTGAGAATTTGGAAAAAATATTATTCATTCCTTACTTCCAAATTAGATATAATCATTAAATCTTTTTTTCCATCACACATTTTTGGTTCTCATTAACAAGGCGAAGCATGAGATCTTCAGTTCACGCCAGGGACACCTCAACGCCCGTCCACGACTCACTTCTTCAGCATGCAGGTCGCGCCCTTCAGAAATTGGCCCTCGCACCTCCGCCATGGCCCCGTGCATGGCTAATTCCTTGCTCCAGATGCGTGGCAGTCGCCGTGTTTACGATTTTGCGAGTTATGTGTGAATATGTACTTGCGTGTACTTACTGTGATATAACTTTTAAAGTAATTCTGTGGACGAGGTTGAATTAAGGTGAAAGGTAGCTATTCTCTTATGTCTATATATATATATATATATATATATATATATATATATATATATATATATATATATATATATATATATATGTATATATATATGTATATATATATATATATATATATATATATATATATATATATATATATATATATATATATATATATATATACACACAGAAACACACAGACACAAACACACACACACACAAAATGAAATTCATATTTATTATCTACTTGTTTATTTATTTCTATCCACCTATCACCGACACAGACACACAGACATATGTGAATAACTCACTAATCCCACATTCTTTGTCCAGAAATCGAAATATAGAATATCTTACCACGAAGCCATGATTATATTCACAATTGTTCTCTATTGCGTGAAATCTCCTGAAATGCATTGTTAAGAGACAGACACAAAATGCTCCAGTGTTTGCACCCACTCCAGGAACCTTCTGTTAGGGATGGCATTATTTGACAACAGCTGACAACACTACAGGAACATACACCTGACACTTCCCACAAGAAATGTTTATCCTTCTTGCAAACAGCTTATTCTGTGCTTAGCGGAGCATATCTTCCGCATCTCAAGTTTGCTCAGTATATACACATGTATGCCAAATATAAATATGAGCGTGAGGTATCTGCTGTTTTGTTAGAGATGCATTGATACGTGAGTGTTTCAAACTTGAAGTAGTGTTGTAAACATGTATGATGCAAAAAAGAATATTTTGTTTGTCTTCTTATCCTAATAATTTTGTAATAAGATGATATATATATATATATATATATATATATATATATATATATATATATATATATATATATATATATATATATATATATGGGGCCGCGGTGGCCGAATGGTTAGAGCGTCGGACTCAAGACTGTCACGACGGCAATCTGAGTTCGAGGGTTCGAGTCATCGACCGCCGCGTTGTTTCCCTTAGGCAAGGAACTTCACCTCGATTGCCTGCCTAGCCACTGGGGGACCAAGTCAGCCCAAGTCAGTGCCGGGTAAATAGAGATGGTGACTCGAAAAAAA
>NC_051421.1:12812143-12814643 GCF_015228065.2 Penaeus monodon | reverse complement strand
TTTGGTTGTTGTGGGGAATTAAGTGCGAAATTCCCGGAATGCAACAGGTAATTAGGAAACATATTAAGTTAAGGTTATTATTCCTTAAGTGGTAAAAAAAAGATTAAGAAATAAGATAAGAAATTCGTAATATAAATATTTATTTCTAGGAATATAAGTGGCAGAAAGAGAATAAAAAAAAACAATAGAAATATTTAGGAAAGTGTAAAAGAGAGGGATTAAAAGATTAAAGAGAAAGAAAAAAAAGGAAAAAAGTCAAGGGATTGAAAGATTAAAAGAGAGAGAGAGAGAAAAAAAAGAGTCAAAACATGATAAAAGAAATCGTAATACAAATATCCATATCTATCCTACATTACGTCCAAGCTGCATGGCCATTTCCTATAATCTTATATATATTTTATAACTCTCCATAAATACAGACAAACCAATGACAAACGCATATCTTGCAAGCATAAAAATATAAAAAGTCCACATAAAGAGAGTTATGTTGCAAATAACGAAATAAATCAATATAGTTGCATATTAACATCAACCCTCATGAAAGAACAGACAAACGTAAATAAACAAAAAATCCTAATATACTAAACGAAATGCATATATCCTAAATCAGATATAGAAAACGGATATACAATAAGTATAATGCACGCTTGTATCTTACCTTACGAGATATTTACTTAAAACTTTATCATTTTTTTCTGGGCAAAGTCAACAGCTTATTTGTTCTTTTATAGTATCAATATTGGTCTAAAGAGCGGCATTTAGCGTTAACAGCGCCCCAACTCTGACGATTACCTCAAGAACAGTACCATTATTGTGCGTATTAGCTGGAGGTAAGCATGCACAAAACAGAGGTAATATAGACCTCGGCAAAAACGGCAATGAAGAGCATTATACTTATACCTTCTTGTTGTTTTTCCTTATATGTGTTATTAACATTATTTTTTAAAAATGTTTTCATTCACTTTGATTTTCTATTTTTATTGATTTATCTATTCATTCGTTTTATTATTTATTTATTTATGTATTTATTTATTTATCTATTATTTATTTATTTTCATTTATTTATTTATTTATTTATTTATTTATTTATTTATCTATCTAATTTTATAAAGGTAAGGACGACAAGAATGGTTATGGTGGAGCAGTTATGGTTTTCCCAACGTCACAGCCAGATCATCATAGATTTTGCCGGCAATTGAGGCAGACAACGACTTCCGGAGGAATACCATGTAAAGGATTCAGAGTATAAAAAAATAAAAAACAGAGAGAGAGAGAGAGAGAGAGAGAGAGAGAGAGAGAGAGAGAGAGAGAGAGAGAGAGAGAGAGAGAGAGAGAGAGAGAGAGAGAGAGAATTTCATCCGCATCCCTTCCAAAATACGATATTGAAAATGGCAAAGAGGATTGTGAAAACCCGGAAAAATCAAAATCAAATTCATTTTTTTCCTTTTAATCTTGATACCTTTGTGTCATCGTTTTAAGATTCTCAACAAAGAGCACGTGAAAGCAACACGTAGACGTGAATGATTTTTTTCCTTCTTGTAATCCAGTTGGTAAAATAACGGCAAAATACTTCGATTATTTAATCAACACTTTAATCACACATTCTCCTGTTTTTCCTTCCTTCATATTTGATTTATTCCTTTTCGTAAAACATCTCGCGTATTTAACGACTTCCCTTTATATTTTCCTCACACGTTTGGTATATGTACTCACCGCTTACAGTGAAGATACACTCATTCTCTTAGAAGACTATAAACATACTATTAAATACACCCTTTTTCTCATAAAAGACTATTAACATACTATAAAAGAACAACATTTTGATAAGCTCAAAGCGAGAGTTTGGGGCTCTACATTTTAATTTTAAATCCTTATGATAACAAGAGGTACATGGGGATGTCAACGATGTCAATAAAATCCATGATAATGATGATTACTGTAGGAGCTGTGAGAATGATAATGATAATAAAAATGATGAAGATGAAGATCAGAGTCGTGATAATGATGGTGATGATGGAGTGACGGAAATGATAATAATAATGGTGTTGATGATAATAATGATTTTAAAAACAATGATGGTAATGGTAATGATGACGTTGACGGTGATGATGAAGTGGAAGGTAATTATCATGTGGTAATGATAATCGTAAGGATTATGATGTGGAGAATGATCCTTGACTATCAGTAACTACATCAACAACAACAACAACAACAACAACAACAACAACAATAATAATAATAATAATAATAACGATAATAATAATCATGATATTGATTATAAGAAGGGTAATAATAATAATAATAATAATACCATTGCTAATAACCATAACACTCATAATAATGATAGCAATAATAAAAACATTAAGAATAACGACAAGACTAAAATGATAGCAACAGTGTTAGGAGTAATCATGATGATAATAATGTCGAAACTACTATGAATATACTAATATAGCAACGGTAAAGATAACAGAATATGGCACTATCAATGGTCATGATC
>NC_051421.1:12772143-12774643 GCF_015228065.2 Penaeus monodon | reverse complement strand
GATTGAGGGGGCCCTCCCTCTCAAGGTGGGGAAAAACCCTTGGTAGCGGACGATCAGGGGTTGGGGGGTTTTCACCTACAAATGGGGGGGCCCCGCAGCGATGGTCACCACCTCCAGGGTGGGGGCCATAGCCATCCCCAGCAAAACTTCAGCCTGCGGTAGTCAAAGGTGACCCGGTTAGAGCGTATCATGGCTTTGAGAAAAAGGAAAGGTTTTTTTTTTTTGGCTTCATTTCTTTTGCTGTATACGCTCCTACCGTTTACAAAAAACCCGATGTAAAAGAGGCTTTCTACGCCAAACTCGCTCTTTGGCAGAGATTCCCCCCGGGCGAGACATTCCCATTTTTCTGGGCGTTTTTCAATGCGGTACCCGGCTGTGACCGAGCTGGCTACGGTTTGTCTGTGGGCCCCCATGGCTCGGGAGCTGACCCCAGCAGCGGGGAATAGCCTCCTTTCCGGGACTTTGCTGGGTCCCAGAAAATGGGGGATCTCTGGCTCCTGGTCCAGCGCCCCAAAATGCACCCCCCCCCCCCCGGGACTGGTACAGGGGTAGGGTTTACAGGGCCAAGGGATCGACCACCCCTTTGTGAGCACGCATGGGGATCCCCCAGAATTTCCCAGGGTTTACCGGAGTGCTGAGTTCTGTGGCCCCCGGGACCAAGGCTGCTTGGGCTACCCTGCGGGCCCACTTAAAAACTCCCCGTCCCTCCAGGGGCCACCCTAAGGTTTTTCATTTGGACAGACAAAGGGGAGGGGGAGTGGCCGGGGGTTCGCCACGGCAGTCTCTGCCCGTTTCTCAGAAACCAGCACCTGACGGATCCA
The DNA here is from genome assembly GCF_015228065.2 of Penaeus monodon. Taxonomy (NCBI): domain Eukaryota; kingdom Metazoa; phylum Arthropoda; class Malacostraca; order Decapoda; family Penaeidae; genus Penaeus; species Penaeus monodon. The sequence goes on along the minus strand of NC_051421.1, from coordinate 12,773,822 downwards.
TTTGCTCTGGGGGAGCCCTTCCCCAAGGGGTAACACTCGAAGCAGTCAGGATTCCATTGGCGTTTTCCCCCAAGGGAAAAAAGGCAGAAATTACCTCCCCCTGGAGCCCATTAGGGGCCCACGGAAGCGTTTCGAAAGGGGCTCGGCTAAATGGGAATCAAGTCTGCGTCTTTCCCAGGGTGGTAGGCCTGGGACACTGCTGAGAAGGGCCCAAGGAACAGTTCATCAGGAATTTTGGGCTGAGGAGGCGAAGGCCATTTTTTGGTAAATGCCCCTTCCCCTCCCTCCCAAAGCCCTGAAAAAAACTGAACCCTAAGCCCCCCTCAAGATGACTCATTTTTGTCAGCGGAGGGACGGATCTTTCCCCAATCATTTTGGGGGTTTTTCGGAACGTTGGGCTGAGTTTTTTTAAACTTTGTCCCGGTGGATCCTCCAACATTTGTTTGGGTTTGCAAGCGTTTGTCTCAGTCCGGGTTGCCGGACCCCCTCACGAGGAACCTCCTACCCTAACAGGGGTTTGGGCTGGCCCCAAAGGGTGAAGAGTGGGGGGGGCGGGCGGCATATGTGATATCCCTCTAAAATGCTAAAGGCTGGGGGGTGAAACCTATGGCCGGGGCCTGCATACAGTCCCCGACTCCCCTTTGGCAGTTGGTACCCTTCCCCCTGACCTCTGAGGGGCGTGGTTTATCCCCCTCTGGGGAAAGGGGGAAAAGGGGTCGTTTGGGGCTGTAGCAACTACCGTGGCATTAAAATGCTCAGCATACCAGCAAGGTTTCCGCTCACATTCTTCTGAAACGGATCCGCAACCACCTACTGAGGCACCAAAACTGGGGCAAATCTGGATTTACTCCTGGCAAGTCCACAATAGAACCCTATCCTACGTTCCCAGTAATTTTTGGAAAAGGCCCTCGTGAGTTTTTGGGCCCGGGGGGGTTTCTTGCAGCCTACAAACGACCCCAAAGGCTTTGGGCTGGTGCATCGGGGAAACGCTATGGGGGACCTGAGGCCAGGGGGGAAATTTCCGGGCACAGATTATTGGCCTGATAGGGAAGCCTCTATACGGACTGGGAAAAAGCTTTTTAAAGGGTGGTGGGGGTGTTTGAAAATTTTTCCCTGTTTAAATTTGGGGGGAGGGAAGGCTGTGTCCCTTTCACCCACACTTTTCAAAAATTTTTATGGAATTTGGGTAATTTGGGGAGGCTACTAGCCAAAGCAGTGCGGAGCAAAACTAGCAAAATTAAGGTCTCGGACCTGGGCCTTTTCCGACGAGTTCCATCCTTCCCGAGTCCCTTTGGGGCACTTGTGGCGGCTCTTTAGCATTTTAAACAATTTAGGCGAAGCCCCCGGCTTTTAAAGGGCCCCCTGGCCCCAAAACCAAGATTCGGACTTTGGGGGGCCCGTTAGGGGAACCCGTTTCCCTCGATCCATGCTTGCGGGGAGGACGTTTAAGTCACAGAAAAATTTTACATACCTTGGTAGGTTTGTCCCCCATCTCTGGGGGTCAGACCAGGAAGTCAGTAAACGGATTGGGTTTTTGGCAACAGGAGCCATGAACCGATCAAAAAGAGCGTTTGGGGGATGTCGGTTTCCTATGCAGAAGGAACCCCAAACTGCGTGTCTTCAAGGGCCCTTTATACTTCCAGTTTTTCTCTATGGAAGCGAAACCTGGGGCCCTATCC
>NC_051421.1:12747143-12759643 GCF_015228065.2 Penaeus monodon | reverse complement strand
AGAAGGTTTCTCGGTTCCCGTGATGAATATACGTTTGATGAGTGTTTCTTAAAAGCGTTTGTTTGTTTACTTTGAGTCGACGTGTTGGAGTGTGTTTATTGTGTTATATTTCGGCGTTGCTTTATGTGTGTGCAATGTTATATCGTGTTGCCTTTGCGTCTTGCATTATGAGTTTAATGTTATATCGTCTTGTAATTTGTGTCTTGCAATCTTGATTTGCAGTGTGAGATGCTTCGCGTGTGATGTCCACATATCGCGATAAATCAATTTTTGTTTCAAGCAACTATGCTATGTTTATCCTGCAAATCCAATTAAAACAAGTACACAACTTGCAGGACTCGCAGTAATAAAGTTATGTCAAGACACGTGAAGGTTTTTGCTAATTAATTTGCATATGAAGTGACAAGCGCGGGGAAAAATGCACCTAATTAAGCACTGTTTGCATAAGCACGGACACTTATATGAGAAACGACAACAGTGATCATAATCAAGAAAATATGAAGAAAAAAAAGGAACTTCAGTGGCTTCAACCTTGCTGCATTTTCATCACCGACCGAACAGGGAATAAAAGGGAATGCATGATATATAATTTCGTAATCAAGAAAATATGAAAAAAAAAATCACTTGCCTCAATATCATTTCATTTTCATCCCTAGCGGAAAAGAGAATGGATAATCTAATAAACATAGATAAAAACAACGATCCCGATTGAGAATAAGAATAAGAGAGAAAAAGATGAAACAAACAGAAAAAAACACACATCGAACACCTAAAAAGGGAATAAATAATACCAAAAATAACAACCACTAACGACTGAAAAAAAATGATGGAAAAAGGGAAGAGAGAAAGAGACAGCGAATATAGACCGTACCCGCAGTTCTTTTCGGACCAAACAAGCAGCATTAATTACAGTGGTATCAGTTGCCCTGATCCTTATAATGCCTCATTCTGATTTCCATGAATTGAAGGATATGCGGGAAGGCCGGGGAGATAAATTGAATTATTTAATGTGACAAGTTTGTTACATTTGAAACGGTTTTCGGGCTTTGCTTGAATAAAGAATGAATTGTATTTTGCTGAATATTCGCGCAGACCTGTGATAATGCAAATCACATATGACTTTGTATAAGCCAATGATAAGGCAAATTGTATGAATAAATGATACGTATGGTATACACTGGCAGAGAGATGCAATGAAAGAGGTGATAGCAGTAATGATGATGACGTAGAAAGAATGATGATATAGATGATGATGATGATAAAAATAACAAAATAAAATGCATTATTGTAACTGCTTGTGATGATGCTAAGGATGACGACGATGACGATGACGATGACGATGACGATGACGATGACGATGACGATGACGATGACGATGACGATGACGATGACGATGACGATGACGATGACGATGACGATGACGATGACGATGACGATGACGATGACGATGACGATGACGATGATGATGATGATGATGATGATGATGAAGAATGATGATGATGATTAATGATAATGATGATTAATAATGATAATTAATAATGATAATTAATAATGATAATTAATAATGATAATTAATAATGATAATTAATGATAATAATGATAATAATGATAATAATGATAATAATGATAATGATGATAATAATAATAATATTATTAATAATAATAATAATAATAATAATAATAATAATAATAATAATGATAATAATAATAATAATGATAACAATAATAATAATAATAATAATAATAATAATAATAATAATAATCAATGGGCTAACGCCGACGGGGGCGCATGGCCGCATCCACCCTTTACTTCCAGCCACGAGGGTCCCTCATGGCGAGTCTCCAGGCAGGCCCAAGGCCCATCTCTAATTCTAATTTCTCGTCGAGCTGCCCAAGCCATGACCTCCTGGGTCATCCCACAGGCTTCCTCCACCCAGGGTTGTCTCGCAAAGAGACAACCTGATGGGCAGGGTCGTCCACAGGGAGACGAGCTAGGTGGCCATATAGCCTGAGTTGGCGATCCCGGATTATGCAAGTAACAGGACCCATGCCAGTCCCACGGTGTAACCGTCGGTTGGACACGTGGCCCTGCCAACTGTACTGACTGATTATTTAAAATTATCTGCCGCACCAACAGCTAAGGTCATTAGAGGCGAATACCTTGTTAGATAGAAATATTAAAATATTAAAAAATTTAAAAATCTATCAATAAATATCTTACAAATAACAATAAATATATCAAAAATCAAAGCATAAGTATTATGCTCTAAGTGTATAAAATTATTACATAAATATTATGCATAATTAAATTTTATTGAAAATATTAGTCTCCCTAAGGAAACTAATAAGACCCTGTATGTCACAATCCTCCCCCAGGACATTTTTCAGTGCATATGGGGGAGACAAGTACATACGTCTTTGGTCTGAGAATGTTGCACATCTTTCCACTACATGTGCGACTGTTAATGGCTCTTGGCATTCTTCACAAAGTGCTTCACTTTTAGCCATCATCGGCCCATGAGTCAGTCTGTGTGCCCGATTCTTAGTCTTGTTAATACAACTTCTACTTTTAGGTTGGGTTGGATGCTGGTCGCCCAACTACCAAGGTCATATCTAATCTCGCAGTTTGTTTCTAGAGGCATGCCTCCAATGTTCCTTCCATTTATCGTGAAGACAACTCCTGATGCTGGGTGTCAGGTCAGTGTGTGGGAGAGGAAAACGAGCATCACAGGGCTGAGCGGCAGCTGCCTTGGCCTTCCGATAAGCTCGCTCATTCCCACTGGTACCAACATGTGCTGGCACCCATCATAGTTATATTTTTAGGTGATGACATCAGTGCAAGCCAATCTTGAACCTCCCTCACTAATTGATGTAATGAGTTTATGCTCTTGATTGCTTGCAGGGCACTATGAGAGTCACAATATATTACAATAGAATGGTTCGTAAGATCTCTAATAATTTTAACTGCTGCAAGGATGGCATGTAACTCTGCAGTGAAGATCGAAGCTGCTAGAGGAAGACTGCCAAATGCAGTATTCCTTCTGCTCACTGTTGCAAAGCCCACACCATTTTCAGATTTCGAACCATCTGTATATATTGCATCTGATCCTTGGTACTTAGAAATGTGCTGAAGAAATCTCTCTCTGACTTCTGCTTCGGGTCTCTCCCCTTTCCCAATTCCGACCAAATCCAGCTCGACTTGATAAGCCCAAGGGGGAAATTAGGGAATTCCAACAGCCAGAACCTTAGTGAGATTTAAATTAAGATCTTCCAAAAGAGTCCTCATTCCCCTACCATAGGATTGACTATCCTCAAGGGGGTTGAAAACCAATCTGGATGTAGGAGATTCTGGAATCCTTTGTAGTTTTGTGTAGTAAATCAGGTTCATGCAGTCACGATGTAATGAAAGAGGTGGTTCTCCACTCTCAGCATACAGGGACTCCACAAGTGAACGTCCCTAACGGAAGCCACTTTGCCGCGGTGGGGGGGCTTGAGGTCCCAATGATCTGGTGAGCCGGACCAGAGGACTACCCATACTAGAGGGGTTACCAGTGAAGGATGAGACAAAATGGCTTCCTGGTGCACCAAGACCTATGAGAAGGGATGGTGCACCCACCCCTGGTTCATTCCATCTTGGACCAGGGAGAACTCTCCCACATGTGTTTGCTGTGTGAGACATCCTGTATTACTAGGAGACAGGAGTCCTGGAGGTTGAGCAATGCTGCATGCTGTGCCCTGCAGCTAGTGACACACCTCTTTGGTCCTTTATTCTGGTTTAACAGGTGGCTTGATAAAGGCCCGGCCAAGTCAATTGGCTGGTTAAATATAGCTAGGGTCAAGCAGACACTGTTTAGTCAGTAGCGCATAGGTCCTGCGACTGCCTTTAGTACTGCAATGGTGGCTGCATATATTTCCTCATTACCCCTGTGACTGTTGGGAGATTTTGAGCCCCAACTATAGTTTCATGGTCGGTGGGGGGGGGGGGAGGAAATGAAGAATTCTAATTTGTATGATTTCTACAAATTTACAAAGATCTGGCTCTCTCCCTGACTACCTAGGCAATCCCCTTGCCATTCCCTCTGAAACATCACATGTCACTCTGGAGCCTTTCAGCTTCCAAAGGGCAAGAATGGGAATCATAATGGTTCCCAGACTCCCAAACTAGGTAAGAAGGAGAAAAGTCCTTCTCAATCCATTAAGGAAATCTTACCTGGTAAATATGAAAGTATTTCATACAGTATGTACCTAGTAGTGAAGACCACTGATGGTGTATCAATCATAGATCTTGATATTTTTGAAGTACATTAGAAAATAGTTGAGGTATGTCAACGTGATCCTTGCATCACCCCACGGCGAGATGGTAGCCTAATAGTTGAGGTATTGTCACCAGACGAGAGTGACCATCTGCATGCGATATGCGACATCCCTGGGGCTCAAGTTTTATGTTCTCCTCACAAAAAAATCAATGTAAGGGAATTGTCTTTTCCGGAGACCTGATGAGGTATTCTGAGGAGAAACTGTTAGAGGAACTAGAGAATTTTAATGTAGTGGCAGTAAAATGTCTTAAGAAAATTGATGGTTTGGAACAGTCAACACCAGCTTTCCTTCTAACTTTTAACACATTAGTCCTTCCAAGTTTACTATTTTCTCAATCAGCTTGTAGATGCAGCTGGTGAGAGAAATTAGTCTGTAATTTCCTGGTGTGGAAGCATCCTTGCCAGGTTTAGGGACAGGAATGATTATAGCCTCCTTCCATGTGGATGGCACTGTGCCCTCCTTATAGATCCTATCCAACAGGAACTTCTGGGAGCTCTCCAGTAAGTGAGATATCATTTGGTATGGAATGTCATCACTTCCTGGGGCAGTCTCACGGCAGAGCTGCAAAGCAGAGTCCATCTCCTTGCGCAAAAATGGCAAGCTGTATGGAAGTTCTGTTGCAGTCCTACTGAAGAACGTCACTGGGTGTCGTTCCTGTTCAGCTTGAAGAGAGGAGAATCAGGCAGTGCAAGATGCTCCAAAGGAGATCTCTGCCATGGATTTAGCTAGCTCATTTGCAACATCTTTTTTGTCTGATGATTATGCCATCTATCTTCAGAGCAGGTGGTGACATCCATGATTGATACACCATCAATGGTCTTACTACTAGGTACTTACCTGGTAAATATGAAAGTATCTCATATAGTAAGATTTCCTTAATGAACTTTTCTCCTTACTTTGTTTAGAAGTCTGGGAACCATTATGATTCCCATTCTTACCCTTTGGAAGCTGAAAAGGCTCCAGAGTGACAACATGTGACATTCCAGAGGAAATGGCCAGGGGATTGCATAGGTCATCAGGGAGAGAGCTAGATCTTTGTAAATTTGTAGTAGTCATACAAATTAGAATTCTTCATTTCCTCACCCCCCATCCACCATGGTGTCCAATGAGGGGAAGCTATAGTTGGGCTCAAAATCTCCCAACAGCCACAGGGGTAGTGAGGAAATATACACAGCCACCATTACAGTACTGATGGCAGTCGCAGGACCTATGCGCTACCAACTGAACAGTGCCTGCTTGACCCTAGCCAATTGACTTGACCGGGCCTTGATCAAGCCACCCGTCTAACCAGAATAAAGGACCAAAGATGTGTGTTAGCTGCAGGGTGCAGCGTGCAGCATTGCTCAACCTCCAGGACTCCTGTCTCCTAGTAATATGGGATGCCACACACGGCAAACACACGTGGGAGAGTTCTCTCTGTTCCAAAATAGAATGAACCAGGTTTTGGTGCACCAGGAAGCCATTTTGTCTCATCCCTCACTGGTGACCCCTCCAGTAGGGGTATCCCTCTGGTCCGGCTCACCAGATCATTGGGACCTCAAGCCCCCCCACCACGACAAGGCGGCTCTCATTAGGGGGGTTGCCAACTGTACCCATGATCCGCTTTCATAGAGCAAAACTGGCAGTATCAAGGCCTTGAAGACATGTAGCTTGTTCCTTCTGTATAGGTGCTGACATCTCCAAATACTCTTGTTGATCAAGTTCATGGCACCTGTTGCCAGACCAGTCAGTCTACTGACTTCTTGGTCTGACAGCCCAGAGATATGGACTATGCTACCAATGTATGTAAAACTCTCTGTAACGTCAATGTCCTCGCTGCAAGCATGGATCGACTGAATGCATTCCCCTAACAGGCCCCCAAAGTCTGAATCTTGGTCTTGATCCAGGGGACCTCTAGGCCTAAGGGCTTTGCCTCACTGCTAAATGCATCAAGAGCCGCCACCAGTGACTTCAGGGACTTAGAAAGAATAGCAACATCATCGGCAAAGTCAAGGTCTGAGACCTTGATATTGCCCAGAGTTGCTCCACACTGACTTTGGCTAGTAGTTCAGTCCATACCGGTGTTGAAAAGTGTTGGTGCAAGGACACAGCCTTACCTCACACCTGCATTAACAAGGAAGAAGTTTGACAGACCCCTACCACACTTTACAGCACTTTCAGTACCAGTAAAAAGGCTTGCTATTAAGCCAATAATCTGCGTCGGAATTCCCCTGAGTCTCAGGATCTCCCATAGTGATTCATGATGCACCGAGTCAAACGCCTTCTTGAGGTCGATGTAGGCTGTGAGCAACCCACGACCAAACTCACAACAGAGTTCCACAGTTACTGGAAACACTAGTATTCGTTCTATTGTGGACTTGCCGGGAGTGAATCCAGACTGATCCGGTCTCTGATACCTTAGTAGGTGGTCGCGGATCCGTTTCAGAAGAATGTGGGCGAAAACTTTGCCTGGTATACTGAGCAGTGTAATGCCACGGTAGTTGCTACATTCCCTTTCCTCTTCCAGAGAGGGATGATCACGTCCCTTAACAGGTCGGGAGGAATGGAACCAGACTGCCAGATGGCAGTCAAGACTGTATGCAAGCTCCATGCTATAGGTTCACCCACAGCCTTTAGAAGTTCAGCAGGGATATCACATATGCCTGCAGCTTTCTCACACTTCAGCTTGGAAATCGCCATCCTAACCTCCGTTAGGATAGGAGGTTCCTCGGGTGGGTCCAGCACAGGCATTGTGACATCGCTTGCATCCAAGCTAACTGTTGGAGGGTCTACCGGTACAACTGCTCAGAATACCCCAACATGATCTAAGATGATCCGTCCATCCACTGATCGGACTGCAATCATCTGTGAGGAGGGCTTAGAGTTCAGCTTTCTCAGGGCTAGGTAGGCGGGGCGAAGGTCGTTTACCAAGAAATGGCCTTCAAATTCCTCAGCAAGATTCCTGATGAACTGTTCCTTGTCCCTTAGCAGTGTCCCAGCCCTACGCACCAAAGAGCGACGCAAGACCTGATTGCCATTCCGAGTCATGTGACACGCTTCAGTGGCCTCCAATGTCTCCAGGGAGATGGAATTCTGCCTTGCCCTCGGGCGTACGCCACTGGACTCCCACAGAGCAACTGGGTCCGTCAGGTTGTCAAGTTCTGTGAATCGGTCAGAGACTGCTATGGTGAACTCACCAGGTATGCTGATAATGCTTAAAATGATAATGACTAGAGGAATAACAATAGTAATGATAATAATTATAATAACAATAATAACAATAAGATAATCATGATAATCATCATAATAATAAAGATGATAACATTAATAGCATTCAGATGATGATGATGAATGATGATGATGAATAATGATGATGAATAATGATGATGAATAATGATGATGATGATAATAATGATAATAACAACTGCAACAACAACAACAGTAATGAATAATGATAATAATACTTTTGATGATAACAGTAGTTATGATAATAATGATTCTGATAATAATAATGATAATATTATTGTCATCGCTATTATTGCAATATCAATGATAATAATAAAAATAATAGTAATGATAATAACAACAACAACAATTCCAAAGTACATAAAAAAGAAAAGGTGCATTTACTTAAAAACCGCTCATACATTCAAAACTCTTTCCGTTTTGCATTTTTAAAAAGGAAAGTTTAATGCAGAAAGGACCTTGGAAGAAAAACAAGGTATTTTTCCCCGTCGACCTGCTTGTTTGTTTTATGAAGGTGAAAAGAGAGAAAGAAAGAAAAGAATGGCTGGTTTGGTTCTTTCAAATAATGAAAGAAATAACGTTTAGAAATGGGCAAAGCTAATCATACTGCTGAGGAACATGCTGTATAAAAAAAATGTAGTGTTGTTTTATTTGTGTTGATCTGACTGCGATCCTGCTAGGAATTACATGAAGTGAGATGCCTGGAAAAAAAATATATCACAAAGACGCTGTTCTAATATAAATTACACGTCCTGATATATACTGAAGTTGTATTGAATAATTTTCCACGCTGGTGTTGGTCGTCTATGCATCATCAGCGGTTAGTCTTGGGTTCAATTATGCCTCCCAGCTGCAATGATATAATTAATGAAAAGGTTTTATGTAACCTTTCCCTCTCTACGACATGAGGAAATCATCATTCAGGCCAACATGGTGGTTATTCATATCCTAATTCTTCATCCGTCCCCGTGAACAAATTAATAAAAGGACTTTTATGTAATCTTTCTGCACGACCGTTGGTAGACATCATTCAGACAAACACTGCAGCTGCATTTGTTCGAATCCAAACAAACTCATTTCCGACGTCTTCATCCTTAGCGTAGAACAGTAGTTAATCTGAGAAACTTCAGTAACTTGACCGCTTAATAACACTTCGGAGATGGAGGTCATCCACCAGCATGAACCTTCGGGACCACCTTTGAGATACCGAATCTTACACTCTCGAGAAAAGTATCTTAGATTGCATCCTACGATTAACTGTTCCATCGTTTTATTGTTATTGTTATTATTATTATTATTATCATTATAATTATTATTGATTATTATTATTATTAATTACTATTATCAATTATTATTATCAATTATTATTATCAATTATTATTATCAATTATTATTATCAATTATTATTATCAATTATTATTATCAATTATTATTATTAATTAATATTATTTATTATTTATTATTATTATTATTATTATTATTATTATTATTAATAATAATAATAATAATAATAATAAAAATAATAATATTATTATTATTATTATTATTTTAAATTCAAAGTACGTACGAGGGAAAGTTAAGTTTTGATGGATGGTTCAGGCCAGAAGCGAAGTTGAATTATAGATTTACAATAGAATATGTAATTGTAAAAGGGTTATTTTTTTGTTTTGTTTTAGCTAAGCTCGTGAATAGTATGATTCCCCTCTCTCTCTTGCTCTTTCACGTTTCATTAATAAAAATGTTGGTTATATGACTGTTTTTGTAAATGACACGATTTCTCTCTCTCTCTCTCTCTCTCTCTCTCTCTCTCATTTTTAAGAGCGAAGAGGGACTGCCTATTAAGTCTCAGCAAAGGGACAACTTCAACCTACTTAACATGTGAAAACTTAATCATTGGCCTCCAGAGTTTGTTGGGAGAAACAGACAGCCTGAAAAAGCTTCTTTCAAGATCTTATTTCTATATTCTTACGACAAACAATACTTACTTAAGCTCAAAATATTTCCTAAATGCAGATTCTCCTTCTCACAGTTGGCAGTTGCTTAATTATTGACAGAGATATTCAGTCTGCATATTCTTTTTGTGTGTGTGGTTCGTGTCAATTTGTTTTAATATACCATGGCAAAGAATGAGGAAAAAAGTATTATAAAAAAATAAGTTTTATTTACTGAAAAAAGGCGTTGCAGTAATTGTAATTGTCATATCTTTAAGAAAACGTTTTGCCCAATATGATCTCGATCATTTACATAATTGGATTAACGTTTACCATCTCAGAAAAATCATGTATGAGTGTTGATAATGATAATGATGATGATGGTGGTGGTGGTGAATATGAAAGTGAATATGAAGATGATGGTGGTGGTGAATGTGAATATGGATATGGTGATGGCGGGTGGTGGTGATAATGATGTCGATAATAGTATTGAGATGAAGATGAAGATGATGATGATAGTGATGAAGATGGATATGGAGATGAAGATGAAGATGAACATAAAGGTAAAGATAATGGTAAAGATAAAGAAAATGATGAAGATGAAGATGATGATGATAATGATGATGATGACAATGACAATGACAATGACAATGACAATGACAATGACAATGACAATGACAATGACAATGACAATGACAATGACAATGACAATGACAATGACGACGACGACGACGACGACGACGACGACGACGACGACGACGACGACGACGATAACGATAACGATAACGATAACGATAACGATATGATAATAATGATGATAGTGATAATGATGAAAGTGAAGATAAAGGTGAAGATGAGGATGAAGAAGATGAAGGTAAAGATGATAATGATAATGATTAAAATGAAGATAAAATGAAGAAGATGAAGATAAAGATGAAGATGAAGATGAAGATAGATATAGATATGAATATGAATATGAATATAAATACAAATATAAATATAAATATAAATATAAATGTAGATGTAGATGTAGATGTAAATGTAAATGTAAATGTAAATGTAAATGTAAATGTAAATGTAAATGTAAATGTAAATGTAAATGTAAATGTAAATGTAAATGTAAATGTAAATGCAAATGCAAATGCAAATGCAAATGCAAATGCAAATGCAAATGTAAATGTAAATGTAAATGTAAATGTAAATGTAAATGTAAATGTAAATGCAGAGATGCAGATGGAGATGCAGATGGAGATGCAGATGGAGATGCAGATGGAGATGCAGATGGAGATGCAGATGGAGATGCAGATGGAGATGCAGATGGAGATGCAGATGGAGATGCAGATGGAGATGCAGATGGAGATGCAGATGGAGATGCAGATGGAGATGCAGATGGAGATGCAGATGGAGATGCAGATGGAGATGCAGATGGAGATGCAGATGGAGATGCAGATGGAGATGCAGATGGAGATGCAGATGGAGATGCAGATGCAGATGCAGATGCAGATGCAGATGGAGATGCAGATGCAGATGCAGATGGAGATGCAGATGCAGATGCAGATGGAGATGCAGATGGAGATGCAGATGGAGATGCAGATGCAGATGCAGATGGAGATGCAGATGCAGATGCAGATGCAGATGCAGATGGAGATGCAGATGGAGATGCAGATGGAGATGCAGATGGAGATGCAGATGGAGATGCAGATGGAGATGCAGATGGAGATGCAGATGGAGATGCAGATGGAGATGCAGATGGAGATGCAGATGGAGATGCAGATGGAGATGCAGATGGAGATGCAGATGGAGATGCAGATGGAGATGCAGATGGAGATGCAGATGGAGATGGAGATGCAGATGCAGATGGAGATGGAGATGCAGATGGAGATGCAGATGCAGATGCAGATGCAGATGCAGATGGAGATGCAGATGGAGATGCAGATGGAGATGCAGATGCAGATGCAGATGCAGATGCAGATGCAGATGCAGATGGAGATGCAGATGCAGATGGAGATGCAGATGCAGATGCAGATGCAGATGGAGATGCAGATGGAGATGCAGATGGAGATGCAGATGGAGATGCAGATGCTGATGCAGATGTAAATGCAGATGTAAATGTAGATGTAAATGTAGATGTAAATGCAGATGTAAATGTAGATGTAAATGTAGATGTAAATGTAGATGTAAATGTAGATGTAAATGTAGATGTAAATGTAGATGTAAATGTAGATGTAAATGTAGATGCAAATGCAAATGCAAATATAAATATAAATATAAATATAAATATAAATATAAATATAAATATAAATATAAATATAAATATAAATATAAATAAATATAAATATGAAGAAGATAAAGATAAAGATAGAGATAAAGATAAAGATAAAGATAAAGATAAAGATAAGGAAAAGGAAAAGGAAAAGGATAAAGATAAAGATAAAGATAAAGATAGAGTTAGAGATAAAGATAAAGATAAAGATAGAGATAAAGATAAAGATAAAGATAAAAATAAGGATAAAGATAAAGATAAAGATAAGGATAAAGATAAAGATAAAGATAATGATAAGGATAAAGATAAAGATAAAGATAAAGATAAAGATAAAGATAGAGTTAGAGATAGAGACAGAGATAGAGATAAAGATAGAGATAAAGATAAAGATAAAGTAAAGATAAAGATAAAGATAAAGATAAAGATAAAGATAGAGTTAGAGATAGAGATAGAGATAAAGATAAGGATAAAGATAAAGATAAAGATAAAGATAAGGAAAGATAAAGATAAAGATAAAGATAAAGATAAAGATAGAGTTAGAGATAGAGATAGAGATAAAGATAAGGATAAAGATAAAGATAATGATAAGGATAAAGATAAAGATAAAGATAGAGATAGAGATAAAGATAGAGATAGAGATAAAGATAAAGATAAAGATAAAGATAAAGATAAAGATAAGGATAAATATAAAGATAAAGATAAAGATGATGACAATAATGATAACGGAAAATCCGAAAAAAATCAAGTTTACGAAAGAAAAAGCT